>NC_056746.1:610506539-610779039 GCF_019279795.1 Protopterus annectens | reverse complement strand
CTTTTGGCATTTCAACCCCTCTCATATGACCAGAGTGGAGGTCAAGCTGTTTCTGAAGGAAGTCCTGTATCTTAACCCACCAAGATACAGATCTGTCCATCTTGGGATCTCAGTTTTATGCTGGAGAAGCTCACATTATCTCCCCCACTTTGAACCAGTATATTTTCCCACTTTAAAATGTTGCATTTGAAAAATTTCTACTTTTGGCTTTCACCTCTGCTCTGTGAGTTTCTGAGATACAGGCTGTCATTGGCTATTCCACTTTTTTATTTTCCACAAAGACAGGGTGACTCTCCAGGTTAATCCATTGATCATGCCTAAGGTAGTAAATGACCTGTCACTCAATGAGATTTTTTACCTACTCACCTTTTTTCCCCAACCCCCAAAATAGGGGACTAGAGTTCTCTATTCATAGAAAACTGAGATTATCTGGACAAAACTAAATCTTTCAGAAAGACTGACCGTCTGTTTTTATCCCTTGTTAGCTCTAAGCTGGGCCAGTTGGTCTCCAAAGAAACTTCTGCAACTTGGATCTCAAAGGCCATCTGCTTCTGCTATTCTGTCTATGGTAAGTCCTTACCTACCTGCCCAAAAGCTTATTCCACTTAAGCGGTGGCTTCCTCAGGGGTCTTTCACAAAGGTGTGGATGCCAGGTGCATCTTGGAATCTACTACTTGGTCCTTTGTGCATACCTTCACCAAACACTACAAAATCAATGTGCTGTTCATGTCTTTGGCTCTTTTTACAAGGTCTGTTTTGTCTGCACTGCTAGACAGCTCATATACTCTTTAGCCAGCCGCCCTTCTGTCTGCCTCCATCAGCTCATATACTGTTTAGCCAACGGCCCTTCTGTGTCTGCCTCCATCAGCTATGAGAATCACCCCTATGTCAGGAATACTGCATCAGTGATTTCATTCAGGACATGGTACAGTTGTGTAAGAGCCTAATGTAATAGCAGATGTCCTACTGATCACTGTTGCAACATTCCTTAAAACCCCCCTTCCCCTCTGCTCATACTTCCTTCAGTTTCATTCTTCTCCCTCTCTACTTTAAGCTATGCTATGCTACATGGAAATGAGGGAGTTTACTTACTTATTTAGAGCTAGACTTCTCCTAGCTGTCCATTCTCCCTTTCTCAGTAGTCTTCAGGCTACTAGCTTGGAGATTGTCTGAGGTGCATGCTCATTCATCCATCTATATACCCCAGTGCTTAAGAGCAGAGTCATGCATCGGACGTGGAAGGTTTCCATGTTCTGTCAGAATGTCGTGCCCATCCCTGGGGCAGCAGCTGCTGCCATTATCAACATGGTTGGCCCCATTTTTCCTGTCAAAAACAGAAAACCAAGTGCTTTCAATTCCTTCTCAGATTTCTTTAGATATGAGTAGTTTACTGAGTCTGTCACAGGATTTAGTTCATATTATTGTGCCTTCATGTAAAGTAGTTTCTGGAAAAATAGAGGGATGCCTCATTTCCTAAAAAGATTCAAGATTCTGACTCTGAACCTCTGATTCAGACTCGTAGGAGAGCTCAGTGTCTGATTATCCTGGTTTCTGTTTTTCTGAGACTGTTGCTAGAATGTGCCAGTATGTGTTATTACAGTAGGATTTTCCAGAAGTTACACAAATTCCTCATGTTCTGACTGCATTATAGGTGGTGTGTGTGAATGCCTTCAATTTTCCTGATAGTCAGCCAACTGCTGCTAAAAAGGCAGATAGGATGTATAAAGTTCTTCGATCTTTTTAATTTTTATACACTTTTCCCAGACATGACTATAGCTTTAGTTAATTCTACTGCTGCTAAGCACTTAATTCCAATCCTACTTTTTCAGATAAGTATGGAAAAATTATTTGTAGGTATGAGAAAAATGTATAGTTCTGCAACTTTCATTTTAATAATTTGGAATTGTTAGGCTATACATGTTAGTTTGTTCTGACAAGTTTTAAAAGTATGAGGAATTTTTTATCTGAAGTTTCTTTTTAGGAGGAAAAATCTGCTTTAAATAACTTGTGTGTTCTTCGTGTTTCACTGTTGCAGTCATCCTTTGTAGGTTATCTCTGCTGGGTAGCCCTCGGCTAGCCTGTACCAGATAAAGGTTTCCCTCCTGCGTTGGCTGTTCTGTGAGTGTGGCTGGCGTCAGGTCATCAAGGCTATAAAGGGAGACAGCCGACACCATTACATCAGTCTTTCTTGCAGTGGGACCGAAGAAGAAGCAGTTTTGCGAGTGCGTCGGTCAGCCGTTGCTTGAGTGAAGACAACTGTCTACAGCTAAGTACCTTGTTGGGGAATCTTTTCTTGCTGTAAACCGATGTCAGAGAAAGTTAGTAACTGTCTCAGTTGTGGAAAGCAGATCCCACACCGAGACTTCCATTCTCTCTGCATCACCTGTTTAGGCCCAGACCACGACATTCCAGGGTGTCGGTTTTGTGGCCTCTCTAATGCTTGTACTATAAAAAGAGCTGATATTGTAATGAGGCATTTTAGACCGTCTTTCCAGCAACTCGAAATGGCGTCGGTCACTCAGGCAGATGTTCATCGTGTTACACTGCTGCAGTCATCACACTTGGGTTATCTGCCGTCAGGCAGTCCCGCAGCAGGCCTGAGTTCTAAAGTCTTGGTCCGGCGTTGGTTGCGGTCGCTTCTTCCTTGATGTCAGTGCAACAGGGGTATAAAAGAGGCAGCCGACGCCATTTTCTTCAGTCTTTCTTGCCGCGCGGTGCCCGAAGCAGAAGCAGTTCGCAAGTGCCGGTCGGCTGACTCCTGAGATTTTCAAATCGAATTTCAGACCGAAGTCTTCAATAAAGCTAAGTACCCCGTTGGGGAACCTTTTCTTGCCTCAGACCGATGTCAGAAAAAGTTAATAATTGCATTTCTTGTGGGAAGCAAATACCTCAAGGATTTTCATTCTTATTGTATTCCTTGCCTAGGCCCAGACTACGACGTCACAGGTTGTTGGTTTTGTGCTAGGTTTAACAAACGTACTATTAAACGTCGGATCTGAAGTAGTTAACTTCATTTGTCCATCAACCTGTGGGTATCGGATCCATTTCAGATCCGAGCCGACAGCTTCAAACAGCTAAGATCCGAGCTCCAAGCTCCTCCCCTTACCCATAATCCCCTGCTAACCCTTCCTGTTCTCAGATCTCGTTTGCCGCGTTTCACGACAGCAGCTTGATCGAGCTTCCAGGCGGATAGTCTAGGATTTTGTGAGAAAAATCTTTCTTTGTTATTATAGCGCTTATTATAACTGGTGTGTGTGTTTCTCCCTAGAGTTTTGGTATATATATTTTAGTCTTGTGTAGCTAATCCTAACACTTAGTTAGTTATCCTCCCCCTATGTGTTTGTGTACGTGTTGGTCGGGCCTAGTGTTAAACTTTTTCTTAGCTATGTCTAAGGCCCCTAAAGCCTTTTTTTCTAAATGCACCGAGTGTGGCCATAAGCTGTCCCCAGCAGATGGCCACACTGTGTGTTATTTGCCTTGGGATTGACCACCTGTCTTCAGGCTATACTATTTGTGCAGCCTTCAACCCCAGGGCTTTGAAGGACAGGAGATCTAAGTTGGCCTTGGCGGGACTGTTGCCCCCAGACCCGACTTCGGCCTCCTCTCCCTCTGTGGCACCTGCCATGGCTGCGGCAGCGCCACCACCCATGCCTGCTCCCCTGGCCAGGACTCGACCTCCCACCGTTGGCCAGGAGGAGAGGGAAGCTAGGAGGGAGTGTAAGAAAGACAAGCATCACAAGCGGTGGGCCGAATCTTCCTCCTCGGCCCTGCCAGCCAAGCAAGCAGCTTCCCCTAGGGCCTCTGGGTCTTCTCCTTCCCGGCTCCATTCTCCCCAGGACCGGAGGAGGAGGAGGCCCGGTCGCCTTCGAGGTCATCGAGGCGGCACTCCCGTCCCGCCTTGGTAGCCTCCTCGAGGTCGACCAGAAACTTATCGGATGCAGACATGGACCGGATGATGCATAGGTTCCTCCAGGCCCAGCTGCAGATGGGAGTGCTCCTGCCCCCCCCTCCGGGGGGGAGTTCGACCCCCTTTTTCACCCCGATAGCTCCTTCTCCGACCCACTTTCGGGGCTTGGAGCCTTCAGAGCTGAGTAGCGTCGGAGCTGGGGGAGTGTCGGCTCTGATAGTACCACGTACTTCGGCGCCGACAGCACCCTCGAGTCTGTCGGGTCCCTTTTCAGATCCGAGCTCTTGGAGCAGAGAGCTGAGCTTCGGATCCAGAGGTGTCAGTAGTCTTCGGCCCCGTCTCGGTCGGAGCACACTGGCCCTTCGGATCCGACCGCTTCGGCGCCAGCTCCGATCCACCCATCGGATCAGAGGGGACTGCTCTCGGATCCCAGGGAGAGCAGCTCCCCCTTGGCGTTCAATGTTGTGGAGAGGGTCCTATCGAGGGATTCAAGACCCCAGGCTCCTACTATGGCTCCACCCTGCACTCCATCTCAGACGGGTCTACCTTCCATCATCCGGCCCCAGGGACAGCCTGCGCCTATGTCCCAGATAGTTCCCTTGGAGGAACAGGATGTGGTTGGTGAGGCCTCTTCGGACAGCCCCCCCGAGGAGGTCCTTCACAAACGTAAGTGCAAGAGGAGGCACTTGGACTCACCTGAGTCCCTGACAACGGATACAGATTTGGAGGAAGGGGAAGGTTCCCCAAGGTCACCCCCCGAAGACGTCTCCTTCGGAGACATCATGGAAATGCTTTAAATTAGAGGTGGGTGGTCCACCCAAAAACCTTCCTCGGATGAGTCTGTATTTCTGGAGGTGTTTGATGCAGGCCCATCTACCTGCTGGGTGTCCCCTCCCGCCGAGCCCCTGGTAGACCTGATTACTACCAGGGCATGGAAGGAGCCGGACACTGTGGAGCCCATTCCCAAGAGGCCTGATAAGATTCTTAGCCCCCCTTCTGATAGAGCTTGCTGGAGCAAGGGTGCTCCCATAGATGCCATGTTGGTGGCGGCTGCCACTAAAAAGGAACTGGCCCAGGAGAGTTCCTCGGTCCATCCTCCAGACAAGGAGTCCCGGACGATGGACAGTTTGGGGAAGCGGATGTTCGCTTCATCCACCTTCTCAGTAAGGTCGCTGAATTAGATGGCACACGTCATACGACTCCAGCGGGATCTCATCAAAGAATATGCCGGGTCGCCCCAGAGTACATGTTGGCAGAGGATAAGAAAGTATTCTCTACCCGAATGACCACGCTCAAATCCATTTCTAACACCTCTATGCATCTCCTCTCTCATGCCATGGAAGGAGCCGCTAGATCAAGCGGAGCAGGCATTGTCTTACGACGGTATGCTTGGCTCCGCCATTGTGACTTCGCGGAACCCTTCAAGTCGTCCTTCGCTAATGCCGCATTTGACGGTTCTTCCCTTTTTGGCAAGACTGTACGTCTTCCAGAGAAGAAAAAAAGACGGAAGGAGGCGTTGTCTGCCCGAGAGTCGCTTCTCTGCTCCCCAGAGGTCCTTCACTAGGAACCAAAAGGGACAGAAGAAGATGTGGTTCCGGAAATCTCAACAGTCCCTTTTCGCTCTGGACCCCTCGTCCTTCAGAGGCAGAGGAGGACAGGGTGGACGCCGGCCCAGAGGCAGAGGGGGACCAAAGAATTTTGGGTCGAGAGAACCTTTTTCTGATCGGCCCACGCAGCAACCCTGAGGGGTTACCCTACTGCTCTACTCTGGAGGCAGTCGGGGGGCGTTTCTCGAGGCACCTAGCCATGTGGGAGTCCATTACAACAGATCGCTGGGTGCTTCGGATCATATCCAGAGGTTACAAGATTCCCTTTCTCAACCTTCCTCCCAAACCCCAGAGCCTCCCCGATGTCCCACCCAATCAAAGGGAGGCAGCAGCTGCAGAAATCCTTCAGCTGCTAGAAAAAAAGAGCTATCCAGCACGTCCCCCTAGATCAATCCGGATCAGGCTTTTACTCCAGGTTCTTTTTGGTGCCAAAAAAGACGGGGGACCTAAGACCAATCCTCGATCTATCCTTCCTAAACCTGTCAATGGCCAAAGAAAAGTTCTGGATGTTCACCATTCAATCCATTCTCCCACTCCTGCAGGAGAACGACTGGATGTGCTCCATAGACCTCAAGGACGCATACTACCATATTCTGATGGACAGGCGATCCAGGAGGCATCTCCGCTTCTGGCTGGGAGCCAGCCACTACCAGTTCAGGGTCCTCCCCTTTGGTCTCACCACAGCCCCCAGAGTGTTCACCAAAGTGTTAGCAGTGGTAGCGGCCCACCTGAGGCTTCAGGGAATACAGGTCTTTCTGTACCTAGACGACTGGCTCCTGTCCGCCCCCACCAGGCATCTACTGTGTTCAGCCAGAGATTATTTCCTCCATCTGGCTTCTCGACTGGGAATTACAATCTGTATCAAAAAATCTTCTCTCCACCCAACCCAAGTCGTAGACTTCATTGGAGCCAGATTGGACACAAATCTTCTGCAGGTCTTTTTGACTCAGGACCGACTTCGGACCCTGAAGCTCCACGTACTAGCTCTTCTGAACTACCCGGCTCCTCCAGCGGAATTGGTCCTGAGAGCGCTAGGCTCTATGGCGGAGACTATCAATCTACTACCCTTAGCGCGCCTGAACATGAGGGTACTGCAATGGACCCTACAGGTCCAATGGTCCATTCTACAACATCCCCTGTGTTCACCCATTCCCCTCAGCAGGGTCTGCAAGAAAGCCCTACTCTGGTGGCTCCAGTCTCCGAAAGGGCGTCCGTTCTCGATACCTTCCCCTCTTGCCACAGTGACCACGGACACTTCTCGCCTGGGGTGGGGGGGCACTGTATGGGCAGAACCGTGCAAGGCACGTGGACCCAATCAGAGACCTTGTTGCACATCAGTGTCCTAGAGATGAGGGCGGTGCTTCTTGCGTTGCAAGCACTCCAAGCCCTTCTTCCCTCAGGAACTATTGCAATTCAGACAGACAACATGTCAGTCGTCTGGTATATCAACAAACAAGGGGGAACCAGGTCTTACCCACTTTGTCGAGATGCCATGAGAGTTTGGGAATGGGCAATTTCCACCAACCGCTTTCTCATAGCAATGCACATTCAGGGTTGGTCGAACATCTTGGCAGACAGGTTGAGTCGAACCATCCTTTCACCATACGAGTGGTCTCTGAACCCAAGAGTGGCGAAGCAGATTTTCCTCAAATGGGGTCAACCTTGCTGCGATCTCTTTGCGTCTCCGAACGCAAAGTGCAGCAACTAGAATCCCCCAGAGACGCTCTGGTGCATGTTTGGCCATCTGGTCTACTTTATGCTTATCCTCCTCTTCCCCTAATGCTGAAATTCTTGCAGAAAGCACATCGGTTGGGGAGCAGAGTGATCCTCATAGCCCCATTCTGGCCTTGTCAAGCTTGGTTCCCTTGTCTGTGGGCTCACCTATTGAACCCACCATGGGTTCTAGATCCCACACCGAATCTGATCTCCCATCCGCTAGGGTTGACAACCCCGAACCTGGACAACTTCAAACTTACAGCTTGGTTGATCCAGTTCCAGTGATAGCTAGGACTCCCAGTATCTCATCATTTGTTAAGGCTATTTTAGTAGCCGCTCATAAGCCTTCCACGAGGAAGATTTATAATAGTAAATGGAAGCGTTTTTCAATCTGGGCAGAACGCAGAAACCTAGATCCCTATACAGCCCTGTTACCAGCAGTGCTAGAATTCTTATCTACCTTATTCGACCAGGGTGCTAGCTCCTCTACGGTCAAAGTCCAATTAGCTGCAATCTCCCACTATCATGTCGGAAATGGTCTCTGCCCCCTGGCCTCTTCCAAATTATGTAAGACCTTTAAAAGGCACTTTTCTCTTGAGACCTCCGGTTAAAGACCCAGTGCCTCCATGGGATTTAACTCTTGTTCTCCAATCTTTGACAGCCCCCCCCCCCTGTTCAAGCCAGCAGCCTCGGTGGACCTAAAATTCTTATCCTGGAAGATGGCCTTTCTCATTGCCATCACTTCGGCTAGAAGGGTTTCGGAACTTCTAGCCCTTTGCGCCAAACTGCCATACTTGGTTTTTCACAAAGATAATTTCCCTCAGGACCAATCCTTCCTTCTTGCCCAAGGTCACGTCGGAACGTAACATCAACCAATCCATTAATTTACCAGTATTATACCAGAACAAAGGTGGATATAAATTGCATTCCCTGGACATACACAGGCAATTAAGATTTTATCTGCACAGGACCGCTGGTCACAGGAAATCGGACCAGCTCTTCTTATTTGCAAAACCTTCTTTGGGGAAGCCAGTATCGAAAGTTACATTGTCTAGATGGATTTCCCAATGGATCTTACTAGCATATCAAAGTTCCGGCCTTCCCGAACCTGAAGGAGTCCACGCTCTTTCTACTAGATCAATTTCCACCTCGGCTGATTTTAGGTCCAGGGTCTCCTTGGATGACATTTGCTCAGCAGCCACTTGGGCTTCATCTCATACGTTCATTAACCATTATAAGTTGGATATAATTTCCAGAGGGAGAGCATCCTTTGGCTCCGCACTGCTCCTGAATATCCTTCCATGAGGACCGCCCAAGGTTTGTGTAGCTGGGGACTCTGTCCCACAGGTTGATGGACAAATGAAGTTAAATACTTCAGATTTAGAAGTTATGTACTCACCATAACATTCCATCTGAGTAGGTAATCTTCATTTGTCAGTAACCGACCCTCCCTCCATCCCCCTAACCTATAGTGCGCATTAGAAGGATTCCTAGCCTTTGTTTCCAGCTTATTTAGGTTAGGATTTATAAGTGACTCCTGTGTTATAATATTCTGTATTGCTAAGCAAACTCGATCTGAGGACAGGAAGGGTTAGCAGGGGATTGTGGGTAAGGGGGAGGAGCTTGGAGCTCAGATCTTAGCTGTTTGAAGCTGCCGGCTCGGATCCGATACCCCCAGGTTGCTGACAAATGAAGATTACCTACTCAGATGGAACGCTATGATGAGTACATAACTTCTAATTTTATTTCGCCTGACATTATTTTGGTAGAAAATTTAATTATACCATGCCGTCGGAGCAACCGACGACCGGGATGCATAAAAAGCACAAAGATACGGACAGGCAGCCGAGACCCAAACCAGACACCGAGGCCTCTGCTAGGCCAGTCGCCGGTTCTCCGGTTTTCAGTGAGGCGCCTACGCAGCTCCTGACGACCGCTGATTTAGAACCCCAGGCTGCATCCGACTCCCAAGCGGAGATTGCTGGGCCTCCAGAGCCTTTATCTTTAGGCCTTTCCGACTCCATGGCTGAAGGGGATTCCGATGTAGTTGAAAGGCCTTCAGTTGCTGAAGGTGTCTTCAGACCAACTACACTTAGTATTAAATCCTATGCAAAGCTGAAAACTCCTTAAAAGTAATGAAGCCTGTACAGCAGTCTCCAGTACAAGGCCCCATGCCTAAGAAACAGATGCGCAAGATGGCTGAAGACTTAATTACCCTAATCAGGGGTTCCCACCCCCCTCCTGACAAAAGGCCTAGACATGAGGAGGACTACACTTCGTCTGACCAGGTTTCCATTTCCTCAGATTCTTCTCAGGAACAGGAATACTCTTTTCCCCCTTATGAAGACTCTGATGCTGAAGAGTCTATTACTTCAGCATCTCCCCCAGAAGACTACTCTTTTGGGGAAACTTTGCATACCATGAGGGAACATTTCCACTGGGAAGGCCAGGATTACTCTGATTCTAAGAAAAGGCTCCGAGAGTTCCTTTTACTAACCCAGCACAGACCCCTTGCTATTCCACCTGTGTTAGACATTGTGGATGATGTTTATTCAGAATCTAGCCTTAACCCAGATTCATTACCTCCTGCACCAGCCAAACCAAGACGGATACTACAGAGTCCCTGACTCGCACAAATTCCTATATAAAAGCCCTGTTGCTGACCCAGAAACCATTTCCCAGGGCCCCAGAGGGGTTAAGGCCTCTATTGCTAAAAATCCTGTACCCTCTGAAAGGGATTCTAGAGCACTAGACAGATGGGGAAAGAAAGTATATACCTCAGCTACTCTAGCTATGAGGGCCTTAAATTGCCAGTTTCACATGCTGAAATATCAGCAATATTTGATGTCTCAATTAAAACAAAAAATGATCACACATACAGAGCAGCCTGATTAAAAGGAAATGCAAGATTTGTTGCATGCAGCAGAACAAGTGGGAAAACATACTTTGCAATGTGGATTTGATTCATTGGAAGCTTCTTGTAGAGCAGCAGTAACAGGGTCTGTCATTTGTAGGCATGCTTGGTTAAAATAACAAACTTTACCTGATCATGTTAAAGCAAAGTTATTGGATGCACCTTTACAGCAGGATGTTTTTTTTTGGTGTGAAAGCAGAAGAGGTTTTAAAGAAAATGGAGGATAAGGCAAAATCTATGCAGACTGTCAAGGATTTTTTACAGGTTCAACCCCCTCGTTTCAGCAGAAATTGGCCAACCAAAAACTGGTCCTTTCCAACTTGTGACAGACCACAGAGGGGCAAATACAGACACCCAAGGGACAGAGGTCAGCCACAAGGCTCTTACAAGCCTCGACAATGGGGTGCCACAACCCAGAAAGGAGGAGAAGACAGGTCTCAAACTATCAGAAGACAATCACAATGACTTACCCCTCAGACTGCTCCCTTGGGAGGAAAACTTGCACTTTTTGCAGGCAATTGGCACATCATCACAAAAGGCAAATGGGTCCTAAATATTGCATCTCAGTGATACAGGTTCCACTTTCACACTTTACCAAGGATAAAAGGAATGCCAAACCTGCCACCAAATCAATGGCCAGACACTCAAAGACAAATTACAGCACTCATGGACATGAGAGCCATTCAACAGGTTCCTACACAGGAGCAAGGACAAGGATTTTACTCAAGACTCTTTCTGGTTCCCCGAAAGGACAAAGCCTGGAGACCCATTCTGGACCTTTCAATTCTAAACACATACCTGGAAGTACCCAAATTCAAGATGCTCACACTACAGCAACTTCTTCCCATGCTGGGCAAGAAGGTTTGGCTAGTAACGTTAGACCTCAAGGAGGCATACCTGCATGTCCCTATCAGACAAAATTGCAGAAGATACCTCCCATTTATAGCAGGTTCAACTCATTACCAATTCTCTGCACTGCCCTTTGGCTTATCTACTGCGCGGTCTTCACAAAATGCCTGGCACCAGTAATTGCATACTGCAGACAAAGAGGAATTCAAATATATCCATACCTGGACGACTGCCTTATTCAAGCAGAAAGCAAGGACATTCTTTTAAAACATCTGACATTTGTAAAAAACCTACTAAGTTGCCTAGGGTACACAGTAAACGAAAATAAGTCAAAACTAGTGCCCTCACAAGACATAATATTCCTGGGTGCCAGCTTAAATACAACGGCCCAGATTGCTTATCTCACGCCAGACAAGCAAGGACAACTGACTCAATACTTCAAAATGAAGGCAACAAAGACCCAACTCTCTGCAAGAAAAATTCTGCAGGCCTTGGGATTCATGGCATCTTGCATACCACTAATTCCATATGCCAAGCTGCATATGAGGAAATTACAATGGTACCTGAAAAGCGTATGGACTCAACACAGCCACAGCTTGGAAATAATAATACCACTCATTCCCTGCCTTCAACAGGGGTTTCTATGGTGGGCTCAGGCATGTCACCTCAACAAGGGTCAGGCAAACAATAACAACAGATGCATCGGATTATGCCTGGGGAGCACACATGGCAGGACAGTGTATTCAGGGCAAATGGTCTGCAGATCAAATGCATCTCCACATCAATCAAAAAGAGATGCTAGCTGTACAAAATGCCCTAACAGCTTTCAAGGACCTCCTACTTCCAGGACAACTTCTAATAAAGACGGACAACACCACAGTGATGTGGTACATAAACAAAAAAGGGGGCACACATTCCTACCCCCTATGCAGGCAAGCAATGACCTTGTGGAACACAGCACTGACCTACCAAGTTCAACTGCAAGCACAATTCCTGCCAGGAAAGAAAAATACATTGGCAGACGAACTAAGCAGAAATATCATGGATCCTCACGAGTGGAAACTAGATCCACAAGTATTCACAATGATAACTCAAAAATGGAGGAGCCCAACATTTTGTTCCCCCAAAACGACCAACTACGGAAATTTTGCACAAGGACATACCACACACTAGCTTGGAAAGTGGACACCCTCTCATTCAGTTAGAAAACATTAACAGTGTATGCCTTTCCTACACTGCCTCTTCTGGCAAAGGTGCTGCTGAAAGCCAGATTAGAGAGGCCACAAATGATACTCATTGCTCCAAACTGGCCACGCCAACACTGGTATCCAATATTAAGGAACATGGCTCAAGGCCCACCATGGATTTTACCTCAAATTCCTCACGTGCTGACTCAGCAAAACAATCAGATTCTACACAGCCAGCTCAAGACTTTAAATCTGGCTGCATGGCAGATTACCTAAACAACCAGTCAACACTTCTCTCTAAAGCTGTTATGGATGTCATTCTGTAGGCCAGGAGACCCAGCACCAGGAAAACCTACTCAGACAAATGGAAAAGATTCTGCGCCTGGAACCAGGCTAACGGCCAAAATCCTCTTGTCCCAAATATTCCTCAGATTCTGCAATATTTAACTGAGATGTTGCACAAAGGCCTTTCCTTTTCATCTATTAAGATCTACGCTTCAGCTATTTCAGCTCATTACAACACGGATCCTCCTATATTTTCACATCCATTACTAAGACAGTATCTCAGAGGGGCTAAGAACATAAGACCACCCCGGAGAGCACCAACACCAACTTGGGACCTCAATTTTGTTTTGGAAAAACTTACACTACCGCCCTTTGAACCAGCTTTTACAGCCGATTTACAATTTTTATCATGGAAAACTGCCCTGCTGCTAGCAATAACTTCAGCATGAAGAGTCTCAGAGCTACAGGCCCTAATGGCAGTGGGACCTTTCATCATTTTTCATCAAGATAGAGTCTCTTTATGAACTAACCCTTCCTTTATGCCAAAGGTGGTATCCAGTGTGGCTCTAAACCAAACCATTCATGTACCCACCTTTTATCCAAACCCCCAGAATAAAGGGGAAAGGCTCCTACATTCTTTGGACATTCACAGGCAATTACGTTTCTACTTGGATAAAACTAAGGCTTTCAGAAAGTCTGACCAACTCTTTGTATCCTATGCTGCAGGATCACAAGGAAAGGCTATCTCAAAACAGACCATTTCAAAATGGATAGGACATTGTATCCGTTTCTGCTACATACACCATGGGAAACCTGTACCTGGTAACATTAGGCCCCATTCCACCAGGGCTACAGCAACATCAGCAGCCTTCCTCAGAGGGGTACCAACCAAGGATATTTTGGAGGCTGCAACTTGGAGTTCAGTGCACACCTTCACCAAGCACTACCACTTACCTCTATACTCAAAAAACAGAGCTGGCTTTGCCACTGCAGTTCTGCAGGGCCTACTAGCTTCTCCATACCCTGTTTAGTACCAACCGCCCAGCCTTAGCTTTGGGATTCAACCCAAGTATGATGACTGCAGCAGTGTAACACGATGAACACAGCACAGTTTTGTACCTACCACAAATGTAGAGAGTGTTCACACTGCTGCAGTCCAGGTTACCCTCCCACCATCCCCTCTTCTTACCTGGGTTTTATCTATACCTCCCTTTTTATACAATCTATATGATGTATTTCTATATGGTGTATTTGCTTACAGCTGTAGCTATTGTTTTCTACTTACGTATTTTACTTAGGATTATGTATTGCCTTCCTATTTGGGGGCACCTGACATCTGGGGCAAGAAAAACTGAAGAAAATGGCGTTGGCTGCCTCTTTTATACCCCTGTCGCACTGAAGTCAGGGAAGAAGCGACCGCAACCGATGCCGGACCAAGACTTTGGAACTCAGGCTGGCTGCGGGACCGCCTGACGGCAGGTAACCCAAGTATGATGACTGCAGCAGTGTGAACACTCAAACATCTACATTTATGGTAGGTGCAAAACTGTACTTTACTGACTTTCCTAGGAAGAAAAAAGACAAAGACAAGGCTAGGCCTCCAAACGTTAGGCCCACTGATGACCCCGGACTACCGTGCACCCTTTCTCAGAGCAAGGTTACAGCTGAACTCAGTGAGGTGCCTTCGCAGCCCCTGATGACACCTGATGATCCGCTGCAGACGTCTACCGAGACCCATTCGGAGTCCAGTATGCCACCGGATGAGCCTCCTCTTGCCGAGATGTTTGTTCCTCACACAGTTAGGTCCAGAGCCGATTTGCAGGCATCAGCCTCTGTGGAGCCCCACCAATATCCAAAGTCAGGATTAGGCAGACGACAACACTGCCTGTCAAATTAACTCTGTATAAGGCTACTGAACCAGCTAGGCCAAAGCCAAAATCTACCCCTAAAAAGATACCTCCACAGGGCCCCAGCCACCGACCTGCTACTAGCCAGCCAGCCCCTCAATCACAGCAACTTCTCAGAATGGCAGAGGATCTGATGACTCTGATCAGGGGTAGCCAACCTCCCCCTCCCACACCAGCCAAAAGAAAGAGATACCCCCGCAGAGGTCCTCACAGACCAGGAATCAGTGGATTCAGATCTGAAGGAGTCAGACATGAAAGAACATCCCTTAGCACCATTCGAGGACTCTGATGCTGATGATCCCATTCCCACTGCCTCTCCCCTTGAGGACTTTTCTTTCGGGGAAACTCTAAATACTCTCAAAGAACATTTTCAGTGGGAGACCCAGGACTACCCCAGTCTAAAATGAGACTCAGAATTTCTAGATCTGCCTCAGTATAAGCCTCTGGCCATTCCTCCTATCCTGGATGTAGTAGAGGATGTTTTTCTAGAATCAGCCTCCAGATCTGTCTCCAGATTCTCTTCCTCCCTCCACCCAGAAAAACTGATGGGATACTACATGGTGCAAAACTCTCACAAATACTTATTTAAAAACCCTACTGCAAACCCTGAAGTAATTACTCAGGGCCCTAAGGGAGCTAGAGCAAGCTCTTCGTAAAAACCCATCCCAACTGACAAAGAAAGCAGAGCTCTTGACAGGATGGGTAAATTTACACCTTAACCACTTTAGCTGTTAGGGCATTAAACTGTCAATTTCATATGATCAAATTCCAGCAGAATGTGCTCAAACTCATTAAACAGAAAATATCTGCCTTGCCTGACAGTAACACTACCAGAGAATTAACAGACCTCATACAGTCTAGCTCTCATGTAGCAGAGCATTCCTTACATTGTGGTTATGATTCCTTGGAAGCCTCTACCAGGGCTACAGCTACAGGATCAGTTATCAGAAGGCACTCCTGGTTAAGGGAGCAACCTTTGCCTGACAAGGTAAAATCCAAACTTTTAGACGTCTCTTTGGATAAAGAGCAGTTGTTTGGCCCCAAGGCCGAGAAGGTCACCAAGAAAATGGAGGACAAAACCAAATCCTTGCAGACTGTCAAGGAGTTTTTGCAGGTACAGCCTCTCAGATTCAGCAGAAATTTCCCTACCAAGCACTGGTCCTTTCCCTCTCAGGCTAAGCCAATACAGAGAAAGGTACACAGAGACAGAACCCCTAGGCTGCAGGCACACAGCCAACAAAGAACTAGGCAGTGGTCCACAGCCCCTCCAAGACAAGGGAGTTCTAAGCCCACTTCCTTCACCAGAGAATCACAATGACTCCCTTCCCTCCCCTCTGCCCCTAGGTCTCCAGACAGGCTAGGAGGAAGACTTTCCCTCTTCCTAGAAAACTGGCAGGCCATCACCTCAGATCTATTGGTCCTGAAAGTTGTTACCAGAGGGTGCAGTTTCTGTTTCAAAGAAAAACCAAGGGATCAGGCTGCCCAGATGTACCTGCAAATCAGACAGCAGAAGCTGTTCTCCAGATCAGAAAACCTTATGCCCAGGGTGCTGTAGAACCCGTGCCCAAGGAACGGACCGGGAAGGGATTTTAGTCAAGGCTGTTCTGGTTCCCAGAAAAGATGGCACATGGTGCCCTATCCTAGACCTCTCTACCTTGAATCCATCCCTTCTGTTTCCAAAATTCAAAATGTTGACACCACAAAAACTACAGCCTATGTTCCTACTGCAAGCCTGGCTAGTGACCCTAGACCTGAAGGACGCCTACCTGCATATTCCTATCAGAGTGTTCTGCAGAAGTTACCTAAGGTTCAAATCAGTGTCTCAACACTTTCAATTTTCTGCACTGCCCTTTGACTTATCCACTGCTCCCAAAGTCTTTACAAAGTGTTTGGCTCCAGTCATTGCTTACTGCAGTTAGAGAGCCCCATACACATTTACCCCATGTAGACGACTGTCTCATTCAGGCAGAAACCAAGGAAAAGCTCGTATAGGACCTCTCCTTTGTGCAGACCATACTGACATCACTGGTGTTCACCATAAACTTGGAAAAATCCCAGCTGCTACCCACGCAAAGGATTACCTTCCTGGGCACTCTGCCAGACACATCCAAGCAAATGGCCTTCCTCCACCCTAGAAGCAAACCTTTCTGCAGTCCTACTTCCACCAGGTGGTGCAAAAGACCCACCTCACAGCCAGGCAAATATTACAAGCCCTGGGATACATGGCCTCCTGCATCCTGCTGGTACCCCTTGCTAGATTGCATATGTGGAAAATGCAGTGGTACTTAAGGAACCTCTGGTGCCAACACTCCCCGTCTCTACCACTAATCCCTTGCTTAAAGAAGAAACTCCTCTGGTGGGCCCAGGCTTGCTCCATAAATAAGGGACTTCCTTTTGTCCTTCGCCCACACAAGCAGACCTTGACCACAGACGCCTCAGACATTGCCTGGGGAGCCTACACTGTAACTCTGCAAACCCAGGCCTTTTGGGAGCAGGAAGTTGTAGGGCTACACATCAATTTGAAAGAAATGCTGGCAGTGCACAGAGCTATCCTAACCTTCCAAGAGCATCCATCATCAGGGGTACTACTAATCAGGGCAGACAGCACCACTGTCATGTGGTACATCAACAAACAGGGGGGGGGCACTCATTCCTACCCCCTATGTTGCCTTGCCATGGAAATATGGCATTCAGTATCGAATCCAAGACCATCTCTTAACTCATTAACCCCCCAGGGAAGGAAAACACCCTGGCAGATCACTTAAGCAGACAGATCATAGAGCCCCATGAGTGGCAGTTGCACAGGGAGACCTTCATACAGATCACTCGCATCTGGGGAGAGCCAGACATAGACCTTTTCGCAAGCCATCAGAACTGTCAACTCTCCAAGTTCTGCTCAAGACTCTTTCACCCAGAAGCCTGGAGGATGGACACCCTCTCCTTCCACTGTAGCAGCCTGTTTGTGTATGCCTTTCTCCCACTTCCTCTGATACTCAGGGTTCTACTCAAGATCAGTGAAGAAGGACCAAGGGCTATCCTGATTACCCCAGATTGGCCAAGGCAGCACTGGTACTCCATGTTCCTCAGCATGAGCATGCACCCTCCCTTTACCCTGCCTTCCACCCCAGACCTTCTCACACAACAGGGAGGGAATCTCCTGCATCCAGGCCTTGGCACACTCAAGTTAACAGCATGGCTGATTCCTCAAAGACAGATGTTCTTCGTGTTTCACTGTTGCAGTCATCACACTTGGGTTATCTGCCTGCAGGTAGCCCTCAGTTGGCCTGAATACCAGATACTTCATCTTCATGTGCCAGATGCTGTTGATTCTTCCATGACATCAGGTCGTCAGGGGTATAAGAACAGGCACCCTACATCATTATGTTCTTCGTGTTTCACTGTTGCAGTCATCACATTTGGGTTATCTGCTTGCAGTAGCCCTCAGTCGGCCTGATTATTAAAGTCTTGGGTCCTGCGTCGGTTGCTGTCTCATCTTCCATGACATCAGGTAGTCAGGGATGTAAAGCATGCAGCCAGTGCCATTACATCAGTCTTCCTTGCCATGCAGTGCCCAAAGCAGAAGTAGTTTGCAAGTGCTGGTCGGCTGAGTCCTGAAATTTTCGTTTTCCAGTTTCAGAATCGAAGTCTTCAACTAAAGCTAAGTACCCCATTGGAGAAACTTTTTTTTGCTCTAATCCGATGTCAGTAAAAGTCAATAATTGTATTTCTTGTGGAAAATACCGCAAATACCTCATAAAGATTTTCTTTCGTACTGTATTCCTTGTCTAGGCCCTGACCACGATGTACCTCGCTGTCGGTTTTGTGCCTTATTTAAACCACGAGCTATTCGTCGTCAGTACATTTTCGCTTCTAAATATTTTGGTACTCTGTTCAATTATCCAGATATGTCTTAGGTAAGCCATCCGACTAGCGACATTCCGAAAAAACGCAAAGATAAAGACAGAGACAGGCCACCTAGGTTCAAAGCTAACGACAACACTTCTAAGCTAGTCACCAGTTCACCGGTACTCAGTGAGGCGCTTTCGCAGCCCCTGATACCCACTACTTCAGATTCGCAGGCCTCTACTGAGACCCATTCGGAGTCCAGTATGCCACGAGATGCTTCAACTCTGGAACCTGCGGATGTCTCAACCTTGGATGGGCCCGGAGCCACTGTGCAAGCACCGGCTTCTGAGGGTGTATTCCGGCCTACTGACTTGCATATTAAACCAACGCCATCATCTTCTAGGCCTAAAACTTGAACCATGCCTAGGAAACCGACGCCCAAACCGCATGGTCAGGCCTCTATGCCTAAAAACAAATGATAAGAATGGCTGAAGACCTTATTACTTTAATCAGGGGAAGCCAACCTTCCCCCTCTAAGAGACCTAGGACTGAATTTGCTTATGATACTTCTGACCAGGATTCTGAAGTTTCTGTCTCCCCTGATGACCAGGATTTACCCTTATCTACCTATGAAGATTCTGATGCAGAGGACTCCATTCCCTCTGCTTCTCCCCCAGAGGACTTTTCTTTTAGTGAAACCTTGCCTACTCTTAGGGAACATTTTCACTGGGAAAGCCAGGATTACTCTGATTCTAAAAAGAGGCTTAGAGATTTCTTACTTCTGCCCCAACACAGGCCTTTAGCGACACATTGACTATGCCTATTCGGAATCTAGCTTGGCCCCTGACTCTCTACCTCCTGCTCCCAGAAAACTTGATAGATATTACAGGATTTCTGATTCTCATAAGTTCCTTTTTAAAAATCCTACTGTGGACCATGAGACCATTTCACAGGTACCCAAGGGCATTAAGGCTACTAATGCCAAAAATTCTACCCCCTCTGATAGAGATTCCAGGGCCCTGGATAGATGGGGTAAGAAGGTATACATCTCTGCAGCCTTGGCCATCAGGGCCTTAAATTGCCAGTTTTGTATTAGTATCAGCAGCATATTATTGGATTGCTTAAATAGAAAATTATGTTGATTCCTGATTGTGCTGAAAATAAGGATTTACAGGATTTAATGCATTCTACTGAACAGTTTGGAAAACATACTTTGCAATGTGGTTTTGGTTCACTAGAGGCATCTTGCGGGGCTGCTGTCACTGGGTCTGTACTTAGAAGGCATGCTTGGCTTAAGGAGCAATCCTTGCCAGATCATGTTAAAACTAAATTGTTGGATGCTCCCTTAAATTAGGACCGCCTGTTTGGCGACAAAGCAGAAGTTCTTAAAAAATGGAGGAAAAAGCTAAATCTATGCAAACTGTTAAAGGTTTCTTACAACTGCAGCCTCCTAGATTTAGTAGGCATTGGCCCTCAAAAAATTGGTCCTTTCCTGCCTCTTCCAGGCCTTCTCAGTTCAAACCCAGAACCAGCAGAACACCCAGGCTTCAGTCCCAGGGTACGCAGAGGACTAAGAGGTGGGGGGCTCCCACTTCCAAATCAGGCAATAGTAAGACTCCACCCTATGGTAAGCTGTCTCAAAGTTTCAAGCACTGCTCAACTGACTGCTCCTTTAAGGGGAAAGATTGCTCTGCAAGCAGAAAACTTGGAACTCATTACCCAGGACAAATGGGTTTTAAACATAGTTTCAGAAGGATACATATTTCACTTCCACACACTACCAACCCCAAACGGTTGGCCAGATCTACCCCCAAATCAGTGGGCAGAGGCTCAAATGCAAGTACTCTCTCTCTTTAGATTAAAGGCTATTCAGACTGTACCAGAAGAGGAAAAGTGACTAGGTTTCTACTCCAGACTTTTCCTGGTACCCAGAAAAGACAACTCATGGCGTCCTGTCCTGGACCCGTCTATCCTAAACACCTTTTTGGTGATTCCAAAATTCAAGATGTTAACTCTTCACCAGTTTCTTCCATGATAGGCAAAGATGCCTGTTCAGCAACACTGGATTTAAAGGACGCCTACCTGCACATACCAGTCAGGGAATCTTGCAGAAAATACCTATGCTTCAAAGTAGGCTGCATGCACTATCAGTTCTCTGCACTGCCCTTTGGCTTATCTACTGCACCCATGGTATTCACAAAGTGCCTAGCTCCAGTCATTGCATTTTGCAGGCAAAGAAATATTCAAATATACCCATACCTGGATGATTGTCTAATTCAGGCAGAAAGCCAGGATATACTTCTGAATCACCTGGCATTTGTACAAAAGGTGTTAACTTGTCTGAGGTACACCATAAACGAAAAGAAATCACATCTGGTACCCTGTCAACAAATTATATTCCTGGGAGCAAGCTTGAACACAACTTCCCAGATGGCTTTCCTCACGCCAGAGAAACAAATTCATTTGACAACTTACTTCAAACTAGTGGCCATAAAAACCCTGCTATCTGCAAGGCAAATACTGCAAGCCTTGGGGTTCATGGCCTCGTGCATTCTACTAATTCCATATGCAAGACTGCATATGAGGAAACTACAATGGTATCTAAAAAGCCTATGTTAACATTCTCAGGATCCAGAAGCAATGATTCCTATCATACCTTGCCTACAGTTAGAGTTCCTTTGGTGGGCAGAAGCCTGCCACCAAAACAAGGGACTACCATTCACTCTACCCCCTGCCGCCCAAACCCTAACAACAGACACATCAGTCTATGCATGGGGGGCTCACCTGGCAGGGAAGTGCTTTCAGGGCAAATGGAACCCAAGTCAAATGCACCTGCATATCAATCAAAAAGAAATGTTAGCTGTACAAAATGCTCTGACAGCCTTCAAGGACCACATTCTTCCTGGACAATTAATGGTAAGGACTAACAACAACACTGTTATGTGGTACATAAACAAGAAGGGGGGGTGCCCATTCTTACCCCCTCTGCAGACTAGCCATGGCTCTGTGGAACACAGCCTTGAGCTACCAAACACATCTACAGGCTCAATTCCTGCCAGGGAAACTAAATACACTGGCAGACGGACTCTGCAGAAATTTCATGGACCCACACGAGTGGAAACTGGAACCAAAGATTTTCAACATAATAAACAAATGGAGGAGCCCAGATATAGACCTGTTTGCCTCCCCCCAAAACTACCAATTGGACAAATTCTGCACAAGGACTTCCCACAAACAAGCTTGGAAAGTGGATGCTCTGTCCTTCAGCTGGAAAAATCTGTCAGTTTATGCCGTTCCTCCTCTGCCTCTGCTCTCCAAAGTACTACTAAAGATCAAACAGGACAAACCAAGGACGATACTGATTGCACCAGACTGGCCACGCTAACACTGGTACCCCCTCTTGCGCAGTGTGTCACAGCTGGCTCCATGGCACCTACCTCAGACCCCCTACCCTGCTGTCACAGCAGAAGTGCCAGATTCTGTATCCTCAGATTCAAACCCTGACCCTGGCAGCCTGGCTAATTTCCTAATCTCCCCATTACCATCCCTCAGCAAACAAGTGTTGGATGTCATTCTGGAGGCAAGGAGGCCTAGTACTAGAAAATCTTATGCTGAAAAATGGAAAAAATTCTGTGCCTGGAACCAAACTAAACGTATGGGCACAGCAGTGCCCAATTTACCTCAGATTTTTCAATACTTAACGGAGATGCTTCACAAGGGCCTTTCTTTTTCCTCCAACAAAATTCACACCTCAGCCGTTTTCAGCTCATTAAAACACAGAACTACCCCTTTTCTCTCATCCACTGCTCAAGCAGTTCCTCAGAGGGGCCAAAAACTTAAGACCACCCAGGAGAGCCCCAACTCCAGCCTGGGACCTTAACTTTGTAATGGAAAAACTCACTGTTCCTCCTTTTGAGCCAGCTGCAAGTGCAGAGCTAAAATTTCTTTCTTGGAAAACAGACTTCCTTTTAGCAATTACTTCAGCAAGAAGGGTATCTGAATTACAGGCCATTATGGCAGTGGAGCCTTTCATCATATTTCATGCGAACATGGTGTCCCTCAGGACCAATCCGTCCTTCATGCCCAAGGTGGTATCCAGTGTGGCTCTTAATCAGTCCATTCATTTGCCAACCTTATTTTCTAATCCACAGAACAACGGGGAAAGGATATTACACTCCTTACATGTGCACAGGCAACTTAGATTTTACTTGGACAGGACTAAACCTCAAAGGAAATCTGAACAACTGCTGGTGGCATTTGCTGCAGGGGCAGAGGGGAAGGCTATTTCAAAGCAAACCATTTCTAAATGGATAGGCCATTGCATTAATTTCTGCTATAAGCACCATGGAAAACCTATCCCACAGGGGATTTGGCCCCATTCAACCAGGGCTGCATCTACCTCTACAGCCTTCTCAGAGGTGTACCTACCAGGGACATCCTAGAAGCTGCTAACTGGAGTTCTGTACATACTTTCACCAAGCATTACCATTTACCAATTTTCTCTAAATCCAGAGCTGGCTTTGCCACTGCAGTCTTGCAGGGCCTTATAGCTGGTCCTAATGCTGTCTAAAGGCCTCCTCCCATCCTTAGCTTTGGGAGTCTACTCAAATGTGATGACTGCAGCAGTGAAACACGAAGAACATAGTATACTTGTGCACACTTACCATAAATGTAGATGTTCGAGTTTATTCACTGTTGCAGTCCTGGTTACTGTCCCTCCAACCCCCTGTTTTCTATTGGCTGTTCCTTATTCTCCTTTACTATGCTTAAAAGCTTTTTGATGTATTTGCTTTTTTTGTTGGAGGTGTAACCTTGTATCTCTGTCTCTCTCTATATGTATATGTATATGTATATGTATATATATATATATATATATATATATATATATATATATATATATATATATATATATAATTGCTTCCCATTAGGGGGGCACCTGACATCTGGGGCAAGAAAAACTGATGTAATGGCGTCGGCTGCATGCTTTATACCCCTGACTACCTGATGTCACGGAAGATGAGGCAGCAACCGATGCAGGACCCTAGACTTTGATAATCAGGCCGACTGAGGGCTACTGAAAGCAGATAACCCAAATGTGATGACTGCAACAGTGAATACACTTATGGTAAGTGTACACAACTGTACTTTTTTACTCCAGACTTTTCCTGGTACCAAGGAAAGAAGGCTCATGGCGCCCCATCCTAGACCTTTCAGATGTTCTTCATGTTTCACTGTTGCAGTCATTACATTTGGGTAATCCTGCTGGCAGGTTGCCCTCATTCGGCCTGAATTCCAAATTCTTGGGTCCTGCGTCGGCTGCTGTTGCCCCTTCCCTGACGTCAGGTAATCAGGGGTATAAAAGAAGCAGCCGACACCATTTTCTTCAGTCTTTCTTACCACGCGGTACCCGAAGCAGAAGCAGTTTGCAAGTGCCGGTCGGCCGACTCCTGAGATTTTCGTGTTCGAGTTTCAGACCTGAAGTCTTCAAAAAAGCTAAGTACCCCGTTGGGCAAACTTTTTTCTTGCTCCAGACCGATGTCAGAAAAAGTTAATAATTGTATTTTTTGTGGAAAGCAAATACCTGATAAGGACTTTCATTCTTACTGCATTCCTTGCCTAGGCCCTGATCACAATGTTTCTGGTTGTCAGTTTTGTGCTAGATTTAACCAATGCACTATTAAGCGTCGGTATGATTTTGCTTTAAACTATTTTGGACACCGGTTTAATTATCCAGAAATGTCATCGGATAGTCGTCTGAATACTGGAGTTCACAAAAAAACGTAAAGAAAAGGAGAGTGATAAACAACCGAGGTCCAAAACCGACGATGAAGCTTCTCCTAAGCCAGTCGCCGGTTCTCAGTGAGGTGCTTTCGCAGCCCGTGACGCCCGCTACATTAGAGTCGCAGGCCCCAACCAACTCCCACGTGCAGTCGGCTATGCCGCTGGAAACTCAAGATATTGGAGCCTCGGACACTATTCCCTCAGATGGGTCCGGAGCCGCTGAACAGGCACCGGCTTCTGAGGGTGTATTCAGACCTAAACATGTTTACATTAAACCGACTTCAGCTTCAAAGACTAAAGCACCTTCTAAAGCAAAGAAACAAACTCAAGAGCCACGTGGACAGGCCTCTATGCCCAAAAAACAGATGCTCAAAATGGCCGAAGACTTGATTACCTTGATCAGGGGTTTCCATCCCCCTCCTGATAAGAGGCCTAAGCAAGAGACTGACTACGAATCTTCAGATCAGGTTTCTATTTCTTCTGATTCCTCTTCTGATCAGGAATATTCTCTACCCCCCCCCCAATGAGGATTCTGATGCTGAAGAATCTATACCTTCAGCTTCTCCTCCAGTGGACTATTCTTTTGGGGAAACCTTGCATAGCATGAGGGAGCATTTCCACTGGTAGAGCCAAGATTTTTCAGAATCTAAAAAGAGGCTCAGGGATTTCCTTTTACTTCCTCAACACAGGCCTCTAGCCATTCCACCTGTGTTAGACATTGTAGATGATGTGCTTTCGGAGTCTAGTCTGACCCCTGACTCCTTACCTCCAGCTCCTGTTAAGCCTGACAGATATTACAGGGTTCCTGACTCTCATAAATTCCTTTTTAAAAAGCCTGCTGCTGACCCAGAAACTATTTCACAGGGTCCCAAAGGAGTTAAGGCTTCCACTGCAAAAAACCCTACTCCCTCTGACAGGGATTCTAGGGCACTGGATAGATGGGGAAAAAAGGTTTACACATCTGCTACCTTGGATATAAGGGCCTTAAACTGTCAGTTTCATATGCTCAAATATCAGCAGCATGCCATGGCATTGCTTAAACAGAAAATGTTAAACTCTGAATGTGCAGAAAACAAGGAAATGCAGGATTTATTGCATGCAGCTGAACAAGTTGGAAAGCATACTTTGCAATGTGGTTTTGATTCTTTGGCTCGGGGATTTTCTCTTGCAGGGCCGCAGTTACGGGTTCTGTAATTAGGAGGCATGCGTGGTTAAAGGAACAAAATCTATATGATCATGTTAAAGTTAAATTATTAGATGCACCTTTACAGCATGATACTTTGTTTGGTGTTAAGGCAGAAGAGGTGTTAAAGAAAATGGAGGACAAAGCTAAATCTATGCAAACTTTCAAAGATTTTTTGCAAGTACAGCCACCTAGGTTCACACTGGCCTACAAAGAATTGGTCCTTTCCTGTGTCAGACAGACCTCAAAGGGGCAGATCCAGATGCCCTAGAGGCAGAACCCAGGCGCAAGGTTCATACAGGTCAAAGCAATGGGGTGCTTCTACCTCCAAAGTTGGAGAAGACCAATCACAGCCATACAGGAAACAGTCCCAATGACTTCCCCCTGCCGGCACCAAGCACTTATGTCCTGGCAGCACCCTTAGGGGGGAAATTAGCACTTTTTTCTCAAAATTGGCACATTATAACCCAGGACACGTGGGTTCTAAATATAGTGTCACAAGGCTACAAGTTCCATTTCCATACCCTGCCAAAGGCAAACAGCTGGCCAGATCTCCCAAAACATCAATGGGAAGAGGCACAAAAACAAGTCTAATCCCTCATGGACATGGGGGCCATTCAACAAGTACCAGAGCAAGAGCAGGGACAAGGAATTTACTCGACTGTTATTGGTACCCAGAAAGGTCAAGGCCTGGAGACCAATACTGGACCTATTTATTCTGAGCACATTCCTGGATATATCAAAATGTTGACTTTACAGCAGCTTCTGCCCATGCTGGGCAAGAATGCTTGGCTTGTGACTTTAGACCTAAAAGAGGCATACCTGCATGTCCCAATCAGACAGTCATGCAGAAGATACCTCAGATTCAAGGCTGGCTCAATGCATTACCAGTTCTCTGCACTGCCCTTTGACTTATCTACTGTGCCCAGGGTCTTTACAAAGTGCCTGGCACCAGTAATTGCATTCTGCAGACAGAGGAATACAAATATATCCTTACTTGGACGACTGTCTAATTCAAGCAGAGAACAAGGACATTCTTCTACACCATCTGGCGTTTGTGAAAAGACTTCTAACATGCCTAGGGTACACAGTCAACGAAAATAAATCAAAACTAGTACCCTCTCAAGAGATAATATTCCTGGGTGCAAGCTTAAATACAACTGCCCAGATGGCTTATCTCACTCCAGACAAACAAAGGCGACTGACTACCTATTTCAAAATGTTGGTAACAAAGGCCCAGTTATCTGCAAGAAAAATTCTGCAGGCTTTGGGCTTCATGGCATCATGCATCCTACTAATTCCATATGCAAGACTGCATATGAGGAAACTTCAATGGTACCTAAAAAGTGTTTGGACTCAACATTGCCACAGCCTGGAAACAGTTACTCTTATTCCCTGCCTGCAACAGATGGTGGGCGAAGGCTTGTCACCAGAACAAGGGACAGCCATTCACATTACCCCCAGCCAGGCAGACACTAACAACGGATGCTTCAGGTTATGCCTGGGGGGCCCACATGGCAGGAAAATGCATTCAGGGCACATGGTCCTCAAATCAAATGCATCTACATATAAATCAAAAGGAGATGCTAGCTGTTCAAAATGCCCTGACAGCCTTCAAGGACCTACTTCATCCGGGACAACTACTGATAAAGACAGACAACACCACGGTCATGTGGTGTATAAACAGGCAGGGAGGGCGCACATTCTTACCCCCTTTGCAGACTAACCATGACTTTGTGGGACACAGCATTGACTTACCAAGTACATCTGCAGGCACAATTCCTGCCCGGAAAGGAAAACACTCTGGCAGACGAACTAAGCAGAAACCTCATGGATCCCCACAAGTGGCAGCTGGATCCACAAGTCTTCAGCATGATAACAAGAAAATGGGGGTGCCCGGACATAGATCTATTTGCCTCCCCTCACAACTACCAACTAAAATGATTCTGCACAAGGACTTATCACAGACAAGCATTGAAAGTGGACGTCCTATCTTTCAGCTTGAAAAACCTATCAGTATATGCCTTTCCTCCACTGCCTCTCTTCCCCAAGGTACTCCTAAAGGTCAGACAGGAGAAGCCAAAGATGATTCTGATTGCCCCAGACTGGCCCCGCCAGTACTGGTATCCAATCCTAAGGAACTTGACTCAATACCCAGCTTGGACTTTACCTCAAACACCTCATCTACTGTCCCAGCAAAACAATCAGGTCCTGCACAGCCAACTCAGTAGTTTAAACCTGGCAGCATGGTGGATAATGTAGTCATACAAAGCACACCTCTCAGTAAAGCTGTGATGGATGTCATTTTGGTAGCCAGAAGGCCTAGTACTAGAAAGTCTTATGCTGGAAAATGGAAGAGATTCTGTGCTTGGATCCAGGCACAAGGAAACAATAGAGCTGTTCCAAACATTCCTCAGATTTTGCAATAGTTAACTGAGATGCTGGGCAAAGGCCTATCTTTTTCATCAATTAAAATTCATGCCTCTGCCATTTCGGCTCATTACAATACAGAGCCACCAATCTTTTTTCATCCTTTATTAAAGCAGTACCTCAGAAGAGCCAAAAACTTAAGGCCCCCCAAGGAGAGCACCAATGCCTGCATGGGACCTCAACTATGTCTTGGAAAAACTCACCCTGCCTCCTTTGAGCCAGCTGCTACTGCTGACATAAAATTTTTATCTTGGAAAACAGCTCTGCTCCTAGCAATAACTTCTGCAAGACGGGTTTCAGAGCTACAAGTACTCATGGCTGTGGAACCTTTTATTGTGTTTTATCCAGACAGGGTCACTCTGAGGACAAACCCAACATTTATGACTAAGGTGGTGTCCAGTGTGGCTCTTAACCAAACTATTCATCTGCCAACTTTTTATCCAAATCCACAGAACAAGGGGGAGAGAATTCTGCATTCTTTGGACGTACACAGACAGCTTAGATTCTACTTGGACAAAACCAAAGTTTCCAGGAAGACAGAGCAATTACTAGTGGCATATGCTGCAGGATCACAAGGAAAGGCTATCTCAAAGCAAACTATTTCAAAGTGGATAGGCCACTGCATTCGTTTCTGCTATTTACACCATGGCAAGCCAGTGCCTAAGGGCATTAGGCCACATTCAACCACAGCTGCATCCACTTCAGCAGCCTTTCTCAGGGGAGTAACAACCAAAGACATTATAGAGGCTGCTACTTGGAGTTCAGTGCACACCTTTACAAAGCACTATCCTCTGCCACTCTACTCTAAATCCAGGGCAGGCTTTGCCACTGCAGTTCTGCAGGGCCTCATAGCCGCTCCTAATGCTGTTTAGCGCCAGCCTCCCGACCATAGCTTTGGGACTCTACCCAAATGTAATGACTGCAACAGTGAAACATGAAGAGCATAGTACAGTTATGTACACTTACCATAAATGTAGATGTTCGAGTGTATTTACTGTTGCAGTCCAGGTTACCCACCCGCCATCCCCCTTTTTCTTCCTGGAACTTCTTTCCTTCTCTGATTTATACAACCTATGTGGTGTATTTGCTTGTAGATGAAGGTAAAGTTTATATTGCCGTATGTATTTATTTATTTATTTATATATATATATACAGGACCCAAGACTTTGGAATTCAGGCCGACTGAGGGCAACCTGCCAGCAGGATTACCCAAATGTAATGACTGCAACAGTGAATACACTCAGACATCAACATTTATGGTAAGTGTACACAACTATACTTTCTCACCACCTTCCAGGTGGTACCAAAATTCAAGATGCTTACCCTGCAATAGCTTCTACCTATGTTAGCCAAGGATGCCTGGTTAGTCACCCTAGACTTAAAATAAGCTTACCGCCATATTCCCATAAGGGAATCATGCAGAAAATATCTTCGTTTCAGACCAGGGTCTATGCATTATCAGTTCTCTGCACTTCCCTTTGGCTTATCTACTGCGCCCAGGGTATTCACAAAATGCATGGCTCCAGCCATTGCATACTGCAAACAGAGAAATATCCAAATGTATCCGTACCTGGACGACTGCATAATTCAGGCCAACAATCAGGAATTGCTGCTGCAGTACCTGACATTTGTAAAAAGCCTACTCACTTCTTTGCGGTACACCATCAACAAAAAGAAATCAAAATTGGTACCCAGGAGCAAGCTTGGACACAGCTTCCCAGATGGCATTCCTAACTTCAGAAAAACAAGTCTGTCTGACAGACTACTTCAAACTAATGGCCACCAAAACCCAGCTATCTGCAAGAAAAATACTGCAGACCCTAGGGTTCATGGTCTAATTACATATGCAAGACTGTGTGTGAGGAAACTTCAATGGTACTTAAAAAGCCTTTGGTGCCAACATTCTCAGGACTTGGAAACAGTCATTCCTATCATACCTTGTCTAAGAACAGAGTTCCTTTGGTGGGCAGAAGCATGCAACCACAACAAGGGACTGCCTTGCAATCTGCCACAAGCCAACCAGACCCTGACCACAGATGCTTCATACTACGCATGGGGGGCTCACATGGCTGGCAAATGTATTCAGGGCCAGTGGAGCCCAGGTCAAATCCGCATGCACATCAACCTAAAGTCGATGCTAGCTGCACAGAATGCCCTGACAGCTTTCAAAGAACAAATCTCTCCAGGACAACTACTTATAAAAACAGACAACACCACAGTTATGTGGTACATAACAAGCAGGGGGAAGCCATTCCTACCCACTCTGCGGGGTAGCCATGGCCCTGTGGAGACTATCCATGTGCAACTAACAGTGGGTAAAACTGCCTTCCAGTTTATAGCCTGCTACAGACCACCCTCCCAAACCCAGGAACCCCACTCGGCCTTCCTGAAAACACTGGAAAATATGAAGGTCTCTCCAAACACCATTATATTGGGCGACTTCAACTACCCAAACATAGACTGGGAGCATTACTCTAGCTCCAATACCCTAGCCCAAAGATTCCTAGAATTTATAAACTCAAATGCTACGGAACAACTTGTTAGCACTCCCACAAGAGGGGAAAACATACTGGACCTGATCATCATCAACAAGGGGACTCTATGCTCCAGACCAGAAGTGTATCCCTCACTGGTAAGATCAGACCATAAACTAATCTCACTGGATATTCACATCCTGACCCCAACCCCTGCCCAGAAAACCACAGTGAAAAACTTCTCTAAAGCAAATTTCACACTCCTCAAAACCGATGTGGAATCCTTCAAAGCCCCAAGGCCTGTGAAAAATACGGCCCAGACCGCAGAATCCTTTATAAACGCATTCTATGAACACCTTCAGGAATGCATGGATTATGCGATCCCATATAAAACCAAGACCCAATCCTCCAAAGGCAGACGTCCTGTCTGGTGGACCCCCAGCCATAAACAAACTATACAATAGAAGGAGGAAGCTACTAAATGATAGAGCAAAATCCCAAAAAGGGAAGGCATCACTGATCAGTATTAGCAAAATACTACGGGCACTCATAAAATTGTCTAAGGCCAGCTTCGAGAGAAAAATTGCACAGGACACTAAGGATAATCACAAGGCTTTCTTTAGTTATGTTAGGAACCTGGGTGGTAATTCCCAGATATGCTCAGAATTAGTCCAAAATGACAAAAATTACACTGAACCCACAGACATTGCCAACATCCTAGTTGACAGGTTCAGCGCAAACTCACCCCCCCCCCACCAAAAGGGCAAATATCTATCCCAGCAGAGTGCTACCCCTGACATCTCAGATGCTCAGGTAAGAGCCGCCTCTCCAAAGCAAAAACACAGCATCAATGGGACCAGACGGTGTCCCGGGCTGCGTCCTACATGAACTCCAAGAAGAGCTAAACCCAAACATAAAACTACTGTTCAATCTCAGCCTTACTACAGGATATGTGCCCAAAGAGTGGCGTACAGCAACAGTGGTCCCTCTCCATAAAGGTGGTGCCTCAACGGATCCTGGAAACTATCGCCCCATAAGCCTGACTAGCTTGGTCTGCAAAGCTATGGTAAGGATCATCATGGACCTCATAAATAAAGATATTGGGGACCTACAGACACTGGATCCTACCCAGTTCAGCTTTGTTAAGGGCAGATCCTGCCTCTTAAACCTGGTTGATTTCTTTGAAACAGTCACCAAGGCCATTGACGAGGGGAAGGTGGTCCACACAGCCTACCTGGACCTCACAAAAGCCTTCGATACAATACCCCACTCGGGCATTATAGATAAGCTCACCAGCTTAAATATAAACCCCTATGTCACTAGATGGATTGCAAACTGGCTCAAGGACAGAACCCACACGGTTAGAATTGCTGGAGCCATGTCAGACTCCAAACCAGTTACAATTGGTGGCCCACAAGGCTCAGTCCTGGGACCTCTCTTGTTCGGTATATATTTCTCGGAGGTACAGGCCAACACGGAAGGACTGTGGCTGACCAAGTTTGCAGATGACTGCAAACTGGGTGCCATAATAGACTCTCCAGCCGACACAAGCATCCTCCAAAAGGCCCTCATAGAAACAGACAACTGGTGCCAGAGCCATGGTCTCAAGCTAAATGCCAAAAAGTGTATAGTCATCTCCTTTGGCAAAAACAAAGTGCCCACAAATTACCACATAGGTGGTAATCCATTAAGTACAGAAGAAGTAATTAGGGACCTGGGGACCCAAGTTGATAGCATTCTCTCATTTGACAACCACGTGGCCAAAGTGGTTAGAAAAACATTTTATATAGCCCACCTAATCATGAAGGGATTCACATTTAGATCAGGGGAGGTCATCGTGCCTCTTTACTCATCCCTCATCAGGCCCATAATTGAGTACAATGCCCCTTTTGGGATGTACCTTACCAGACACCTGCAGCAACTGGAAAGACCCCAAAAGTACCTCACCAAGAGGATCAGAGGGCTCAAACAGATGCCAAATGCTGCCCGGTTAAAGAAACTCCAGCTCTACTCAGTGGCATACCGCCTGTTCAGAGGCGATCTGTGCCTGACATATAAAGCCATGTCCAACCCGGAATTAATGGACATGCTGCACCTCAGAAAATCCAAATCCCATTGAGCTACGCGCCTGACGTATAAAGCCATGTCCAACCCGGAATTAATGGACATGCTGCACCTCAGAAAATCCAAATCCCATCGAGCTACGTGCTCGAGAGACTTGAACCTCAGCACTGAAATAAATAGGACATGCTGGAGGGACAGATTCATAACCCAGAGGCTCCCTTCACTCTGGAATAAAATCCCAGTCCAGGTTAGGCAGAGTCCCTCATTGTCTCTATTCAAGAGGAATCTTGATGAGTGGATGGGAGATCGTAGGTTTACCCCAGGTATCACTTCTGTGTCACTGTTAGACAGAGGCACAGTATACTAACCTCGAAAAAGGGCATAGCAAAATAAATTTAAAATGGGTGGCAAAAGCCAAACACATTCTGGCTAGGCTTATAAATGCCTTAGGGCAGATAGCCTAGTATGAACCTATGAACACAGCCTTGAACAACCAAGTCCGTCTTCAAGCTCAATTACTGCCAGGCATACAAAACTCACTGGTAGACGACTTAAGCAGAAATCTCCTAGACCCACACAATTGGAAATTGGAGCCCAGCACATTCAGCCTTCTGATTCACAAATGGGGGACCCCAGAGGTGGATCTTTTTGCTTCCCCCAACAACCGCCAACTAAGCAAATTCTGCATCACGACTCCACACAGAGAAGCCTGGAAGGTGGATGCCCTATCCTTTCAATGGGAAAACCTCTCAGTATATGCCTTCCCACCTCTGCCCCTTCTCTCAAGAGTATTATTCAAGATAAAACAAGACAGGCCAAGGACAATTCTAATTGTCCCGGACTAGCCTCGACAGCACTGGTACCCACTCCTACGCAGCCTAACAACAATACCACTGTGGCACCTTCACCAGACCCCAACCCTACTTTCTCAGCAGGAGGGACAGATTTTGCATCCACAACTGAAAACCCTAAATCTTGCAGCCTGGCTTATTCCCTAAACTACCCTCTAGCAACCCTTAGCAAACAGGTGCTGGAAGTCATTCTTGAGGCCAGAAGGCCCAGTACTAGGAAATTCTATGCTGAAAAATGGCAAAGGTATTGCTCTTGGATTCAGTCTAAAGGAAAGGGCACAGATCTGCCCTCCTTACCTCTAATTCTGGATTACTTAGCAGAACTACTGCACAAAGGCCTCTCCTTCTCCTCCATTAAGATACATGCCTCTGCCTTTTCAGCTCATTGCAATACTGAGCCACCTCTGTTCTCTCACCCTCTCATCAAACTGTTCCTGAGAGGAGCAAATAACCTAAGGCCACCAAGGAGAGCGCCCACCCCTGCTTGGGACCTTAACTTTGTACTGGAAAAACTCACGCTTCCACCTTTTGAACCTGCTGCTTCAGCAGAGCTAAAATTTCTCTCTTGGAAAACAGCCTTGCTTCTAGCCATCACTTCAGCTAGAAGAGTGTCCAAGTTACAAGCACTAATGGCTGTGGAACCCTTTATTATTTTCCATGCTGACAGGGTCTCCCTCAGGACTACCCCTTCCTTTATGCCGAAAGTGGTGTCCAGTGTGGCTGTCAGCCAGTCCATCCATTTGCCTACCTTTTTCTCTAATCCTCAAAACAAAGAGGAACGGATACTGCACTCATGTGCACAGACAGCTCAGGTTCTACCTTGATAGAACTAAACCTTTCAGAAAAACAGACCAACTGCTAGTCAGTTTGCAACAAGGGCAGAGGGCAAGGCCATTTCTAAACAAACCATTTCCAAATGGGTAGCACACTGCATCCATTTTTGCTACAAGCACCATGGTAATCCAACTGCACAGGGGGTCAGAACATATTCCACTAGGGCTACATCTACCTCTACTGCATTCCTCAGGGGAGTTCCTACCAGGGACATAATGGAAGCTGCTACCTGGAGTTCTGTGCACACCTTAACCAAACATTACCACCTGCCTATCTTTTCAAAATCCAGGACAGGATTTGCTACAGCAGTCTTGCAAGGCCTTCTAGCCAGCCCTAACTCTTCTTGACTGCCTCCGCACTTCCTTAGCTTTGGGAATCAACCCAAGTGTGACGACTGCAACAGTGAAACACAAAGAACATAATACAGTTGTGTGCACTTAACATAAATGTAGATGTTCGAGTGTATTCACTGTTGCAGTCCTGGTTTGCTTCTCTCCAGCCCCCTTGCTTTATCTATACCTTATCTTTCCTATCTATAGCTGTTCTTTCTGCTATCGGTATTTACTTTTTACTGGTGGTGTTTTCACACCATTTCCTAGCTTCCTATATGGGGGCTCCTGACATTTGGGGCAAGAAAAAACTGATGTAATGATGTCGGCTGCCTGTTCTTATACCCCTCACGACCTGACGTCATGGAAGAAGCGACAGCGTCTGACTCATGAAGATGAAGTCTTTGGTATTCAGGCCAACTGAGGGCTGCCTGCAGGCAGATAACCCAAGTGTGATGACTGCAACAGTGAATACACTCAAACACTACATTTATGGTAAGTGTACACAACTGTACTTTAACATTGCAGCCCTCAGCAATCATGTGTTAGACATTATTAAGGAGGCTCGCAGACCCAGCACCAGAAAGTTCTCTTCCTCTAAATGGAAGAGATTCACCTGCCGGTGCTCCTTTAGGAACACCACCAGCACTAAAGCCTCTTTAATCCTGGTTCTGGACTACCTGACAGAGCTCCTCCATAAAGGTTTGCCTTACTCCTCTATCAAGACTCATGCCTCAGCTATCTCAGCCTATGTCCAGGCGGATCAACCTTTATTTTCCCAACACCTCTTGAAGCAGTTCCTCAGAGGTATGGCTCACATCAGACCACCAAGAAGGCCCCCTGTGCCAGCGTGAGAGCTAAACTTTGTCCTGGAAAAGCTGACTCTCCCCCCTTCTCGAGCCACCTTCCTCAGCTGACTTCAAATACCTCTCTTGGAAGGCTGCCCTTTTGCTAGCCATCACTTCTGCTAGGAGGGTATCTGAGCTCCAGGCTGTTATAGTCACTGAGCCCTTCATCATCTTCCACGCGGACAAGGTCTCTCTAAGAACCAACCTCTCCTTCATGCCCAAGGTGGTCTCTAATGTAACCCTCAACCAGGCCATATACCTACCTACCTTCTTTCCTAAACCAACAAATAGATGGGAGAGAATTCTGAATACCTTGGATGTGCACAGACAGTTGAGATTTTACCTTGACAGGACAAAGTCAATCAGGAGAACTGACCAACTCCTTGTTTCATTTGCTCCTTGGGCAGAGGGGAAATCCATTGCCAAGCAGACCATTTCCAAAATGGATCTCTCATTGTCTACTTTTTTGCAATAACTTCATGGGAAAGAGTACTCCCAAAACTGTCAGATCCCATTCCACAAGAACAGCCTTCCTCTGCCTCCACAGCCTTTCTGTGTGTGTGTGTGTGTGGGGGGGGGTTCCTACCAAGGAAATTCTGGAAGCTGCTACTTGGACATCTATCCACACTTTCACCAACCACTACCAGCTAGCTACTTTCTCTAAACCCAGGGCAGGATTTGAATCTGCCGTCCTACGGGGCATGCTAGCATCCCCATAATTGTGCAACTTTCCTCCACCCACTTCCACTGCTTTGGGATTCTTCCCACAAGTGATGACTGCAACAGTGAAACATGAAGAACATAGTACAGTTGTGTACACTTACCATAAATGTTGATGTTCGAGTGTATTCACTGTTGCAGTCCTGTTTCCTTCCCACCTACCCCCTTTTTTCTTAACTATTGTATATATATATTATCTCTGGTGGGGCTCCGCAACCTTTCGGGGCAAGAAAAACTGATGTAATGGTGTCGGCTGTCTCCCTTTATAGCCCTGATGACCTGACGTCAGCCACACTCGCAGAACAGCTGACGCAGGAGGGAAAACTTTACTCTGGTACTTGGGCCGGCCGAGGGCTACCCAGCAGGGATAACCTACAAGTGATGACTGCACAAGTGAATACATTCGAGCATCTACATTTATGGTAAGTGTCAACAACGGTACTTTCTCCTATTGCACAACTCACTAGTCATTGTTTACAGTGTGTGTATGACATGATGCATCCCCCAGGGCTATGGCAGCTGGTACTGTTTTAAAGTTGTTTTTATGGCTGCATTCTTACAACCTCCCTGGTGTTAAAAATAAGATTTTAAAATTTTCCTTGGATGGAGGTTTTGTCTGGCCTCTCTGCTGCAGAGGTGATTAACCAGTCCTCCTTTATCATATTTTCCAAGGGATTTTCTGTGTCCTCATCCAATTTTGACCAAAAAAAATCAGAATAAACAGTCTCACTGAAAGTGAGGCAAAGAGATGTTTAAGAAGAAATGCCTAGAGGGTTTCAAAAAGAAGTCACGAACCTCCTAAAACCAAGAACAGTCCCTAGTCCAAATGACTGTTCACGAGACCCTGTGACCCCCTCTCACCCTGGCCCCTTTTTTCTCCCAGAAAGTCTGAATCTCTGTTTTCTCTTTGGTAACAAGATTGTTTCAGGTAAATGGGCTCTGAAAATCATCATTCATCAAGGTTACAGATGGCAGGGTGAGGAAATTCCTCTTTTCCTGTGGGTCATTCCTCATCCTCGAGATCAGACTCTTTGTTTCTCCTGTTCTTCATCACTTGCTGTCCCAAGGAGTAATAGTACTAGTTCCTCCTTTCCAAGTGGGGAAGGGTTTTTATTCAAGTATGTTCCTAGTGCCATAGAAACTAAACTCATGGTATTTACCCCCTCCAAAAATACTCCCTTCAATACAAACACATTCTTCATTACTAGCCAAAACAACTCAATCCTAGAACTGGTGTCTGAAACCAAGCTACTAGGTGTCCAAATTGATAACCAGCTTAATTTCAACTCCCATCTACAACTAAATATTAAAAAAAAACCACCAAAAACTTGGCATGCTCTACCGTCAAAATCAATACCTCACAAAGACCACCAAAATTGCCCTCTCTTCTTCCTTCCTTATCCCCTCCCTTCTCTATGGATCTCCTCTCCTAACTAATCTTCAGTCCTCTCTAAAGAAACAACTTTCCTCTTGCTACAACAAAATCGCCAAGTTTGCTAACTGTCACAGGTCCTCCACCCACCACTGTTCCTCTCTCCAAAAACTTAATTGGCTTGAACTTCCACATCAGCACAACTTCATTCAGCTAACCCTAGCCCATAAACTCATTAATAACCCCTCTCTTTGTCCCTCCCTGTCTTCTGCTTTTACGTTGCACCTACCTGACAGAGTCCTAAGGTCAAACAATCAAAACCTAGAAGTTCATAAACCAATTCGTCCCCCAGGTAAAAACCTTCTATCCTTTAACCTAGCACGACTTTGGAACTCACTCCCACCATCTATTCGCACCAGTAGTAATCATTATATGTTCAAAAAATCTCTTCACTCACATCTTAAGTCCCTATGGGAATGCTCTTGTTCCCCCCCATCTTAAAAACAAGGTACTCTTCATCTCCCATTCATTCCTATATTACTCAACTATGCCTACATAAACAATTACTTTCTACAAATTAACTACCTCTTTAGCCCTAACACTCCCCTCATTTATTCTACTTACTTCTATAAGATTGCATAGTGGAATGTACCTCAAATGTGAATTCAATGACTGTATTCTCTTTTAAAATTGTATAATTATCTTTAGTAATCTATTGTATGTACCTAGTATGTTTGTTTGCTTATAGAGCTTTCTCTATTGTATGTACCTAGTCTGTATGTCTATTTTTTGGAGCTTTTCTCCCCAGGACTCCATTGAAAACGGGTTCTTTTGGCCCAGTGGACTATCCTGGTAAACCAACTGCAAATAAATAAATAAATAGAAAGAAAATTATCGGAGACTAGTTCTGGATCTTATTTCCCAAACCTGTTTGTGATAGTACCCAACTTCAAAGTGATGCCACTGCACAACCTGTTACCTCGTCTTCCTCTTACAAGTTTACTGTTAACACTAGACTTAAAAGTTGCTTATCGTCACGTACCTATTCATCTAGTCTTAAGATGTTTCTTAATGTTTTGTGTGTCTGGATCTCATTATCAAATGTCCTTACATTCACTGCTGCAGTATTTGTAACAGATGGGATTCCCTGCCGTGAAAGCCTGAACATTCGGCCAGTCTACCAAAGACTACTTATTGCTTTCTAAAGGCATGCCAAAGTCACCGAAATGTTCCATGCATAGTGTGGGGCATAAATGACGTACAGACCTACTATAATCGGAACTTTTGCGCCGCCAGTCTGAACGTATCTTTTTACCATCAGTCTGTTTGCCTGAGCCCATTTTTCTGCCAGTTGAATGCATTTTCGTTCTCCATTGACTTCCTTCGGCTGTTTGCTGACTTCTGTTATAGTTGCAGGTAAGTGCCCCATTGCAGATTTTGTTTTTTTCTTACTTTTTTTTGTAATCTTTGGGGTTAATGTCATCCAAGAAGGGTAAATGCCAGTGTTGGAGGCAGATTCCCCATAAAGACCTCCACAATAAGTGTCTTTTTTTTGTGTAGGAGCTTCTCGTGACCATATATCTTGTTCTGTTTGTCAGGCATTCATTCCAAAAGCCTTTCGCAGTAGACTTTCTTCCCTTTCCTTGCGTCTTGAGAACTAGTGTCTTAAGCTTCTCCTTAAAGATACAATGGAAGGAATCTCCTGCCCCAAGGGTCAACTGTTAGGGAAGAAGAAGGTAATAAAAGGTACGACCGGAATCTTCTGCTGTCCATCCTCTGCCAGGTGTTTCTCCTGAAGTCGTTAATAAACCCATAGGCTCGCTCGGCTGTGTTGTTGAATTTCTCTGCAGCGACTGTGTCAGAGCCCGTTGAGGGTCTGGCTGGCAGCACATCTGAAGAAGCTTTGCAGGCATCCATCTCGGATGTTCCAGGGAAACCACAGCAGATTTTTTTCAGAGGGGCCTAGGGGAATTCCTCAGTTTTTGGTTTGGGAGGAAGTTCCTACTATGGTTCTCGACTGCTGTCCTGGGTCTGAGCCTTCTCAGTTTTCTGGAGGGGATGATCCCCTAAAAAAAAAAAATTAAACATGATGTTCTTCATCTCACATTGCTGCAGTCCTTACACTTGGGTAGTCCGAATATCATCAAGGCGCATTTGACTGACATCAGGACAGGCAGGAAATAAAATGCCATGACCGACGCCATATCCTCAGTCTTTTGCCGCATGGTCAATATTTTTTTTTTTCTTGCCTCAGTGATTTTGGATGTCAGAAAAAAGTCATAATTGCATTTCTTGTGGGAAACAGATGAGATTATCATACTTTGTGTATTCCTTGTTTAGGGCCTGAGCACGACGTTGTTGGGTGTCTCCCTTGTGCTAGATTCAATAAACGCACTATAAAGAGTTAGTCTTTGGGAAGCGGCAATTATAAAATGCCGCCGGATGTCAAGAAGCCACAAAGCTGTTAAAAGGTAGTTTGACTAACGCCTGTACCGGGACCGGGGTTCTTTCTGAGGGTGTCGTGAGCCGTCCTCCACCGGAGGTTCTTTGGGTTCCCAGGAGACTTTATTATTGCAAGATGTGGCCTCTCAGGAGGCAGGTCAGGCTGAAGGGGCTTCTCAGTACTATACTCCCTCCCTTCCTAGGGTGGCTAGGCCCTCTCCTTCTGTTTCCAAGGCTTCTCCCAGAGGCAGGCCAGGTTCAGCTTCAGTTGGTGTCTCCATATGCTTAAAATGGCAGAAGATTTGATTTCTTTGATTAGGGGTTCCTTGCCCCTCCTGATGAGGGACCTAGGATGGAGCCTGAGTAAGGGAGTATTGAGCAGGCTTCGGATGATTCAGAGTCTTCGGCTGAAGACTTGCAGGAGTATTCTCCTTATTCTGACTCTGATGTGGATGATTCTACTCCTTCTGCTTCTCCTCCTGAGGATTTTTCTTTTCAGAAACTCTTCATTCTATGAGGGAGCATTTTAAGTGGGAAGGTCAGGACTTCTCTGATTCCAGGAAAAGGCTTAGAGAATTTTTGTTTTACCCCAGCATAGGCCTTTGGCTATACCTCCAGTTTTAGATGTGGTGGAAGATGTTTTGCAGAGGCTTCTCTTAATCCTGATTCTTTGCCTCCTGCTCCTGTTAAACCGGATAGATATTACAGGGTGCCTGAAGCTCATAAGTATCTTTTAAGAGTCCTAGGGCAGACCCAGAAACTGTTAGTCAGGGGCCTAAAGGTGTTAAGGCTTCTGTTGTCAAGAATCCTTCAGACAAAGAGGCCAAGGCTTTGGATAGATGGGGAAAGAAAGTTTATACTTCTTCCACTCTAGCTATGAGGGCTTTGAATTGCCAGTTTCACATGTTAAAATACCAAAACTATCTCCTTTCACAATTGAAGTCTAAGGTTGATGCTCTGGAAGGTATTGATTGTAAAGAGTTGCAAGATTTAGTACATGTTTCTGAACAGGTGGGTAAGCATTCTTTGCAATGTGGTTTTGATGCTGTACAGGCCTCGCCTAGGTGGCTGCCACTGGAGCTGAGGGATCAGAATTTATCTGACCATGTTAAATCACGGATTTTAGATGCTCCTTTACAATCTGATGTGTTGTTTGGTTCTCCTGTTGAAACAGTCTTAAAGAAAATGGAAGACAAGGTTAAGTCTATGCAGACTGTTAAAGATTTTTTGCAGGTTCAGCCTCCAAAGTTTAGTAGAAATTGGCCTACTAAGGGGTGGATGTATCCTTCTTATGATTCCCAGTCTAGGGGTAGATCTAGACGTGGTAGGGGCAGACCTCAGGGCTCTTTCAGGCCTAGAACAGGAAGTTCTCCTGCACAGTCTTCAGGTGAGGGCAGGGGTCAGTCCTTTCGTAAACAGACCCAATGACCTACCTTTTCATCTGCCAAAGCCTTCTCGTCTGGCAGCACCTTTGGGAGGAAGGTTGGCACTTTTCAAAGAAAATTGGAGTTTAATTACCCAGGACAGATGGGTATTGGATATCATACACCACGGTTACAGGTTTTATTTCCATACCTTGCCTCCTTTCAAAGGCATGCCAGACGTTCCTCCTCCACAAAGAATAGAGGCTCACAAGCAAATTGCTCTGTTACTCCAAATAGGGGCCATTCAGCCGGTCCCTATGCCAGAAGTGGGCCTAGGATTTTATTCTGTTCCTAGTACCAAAGAAAGGGAACACGTGGAGACCAATTTTGGACTTATCTATCCTCAACACTTATCTGGACATTCCCAAGTTCAAAATGTTGACGTTACAGCAGCTTTTACCTCTGCTGGGCAAAGATCATTGGATGGTAACCTTAGATCTCAAGGAGGCTTACCTTCATGTTCCTATCAGACTCAGTTGCAGGAAGTATCTGCGTTTTCGAGCTGGGACTTCTCATTATCAGTTCTCTGCATTGCCCTTTGGCTTATCTACTGCGCCCAGAGTGTTCGTTCTGGCTCCAGTGGTAAATTTCCTCAGGTTAAAAGGAATACAGATTTATCCCTATTTGGACGATTGCCTGATTCTGGCTCAAGAAAGGGACGAGCTGCTTCAGCATTTGGATTATGTGATAGCAGTGCTAAGATGCCTGGGGTATTCTGTGAACGAAATAAAGTCCAGTCTAGTACCCTCTCAAGATGTGCTTTCTGGGTGTGAGACTGAATACAGCATCCCAGATGGCCTTTTTGACCCCGGACAAACAAAAGAATCTTTCCCTTTACTTTCATCAGTTGTCTCATCAGTCCGGGCTGACTGCAAGGACAGTCCTTCAAGCCTTAGGGTTCATGGCATCTTGTATTCTGGTGCTTCCCAATGCCAAACTGCATATGAGGAAGCTACAATGGTATCTCAAAAATGTATGGACACAGCACTGCCAGGATTTGGACACTGTCATTCAAATAATACCTTGCATTCAAAAGGAGTTTTTGTGGTGGGCTCAGGAATGTCACCTAAACAAGGATTCCCAGACCCCGCCAGAGGCGAGTCAGATTCTAACGACAGATGCCTCAGACAAAGCTTGGGGAGCTCATCTGAATGGAAAGTGGATACAAGACAAGACTACAACATCTACATATCAACTTGAAAGAGATGTTAGCAGTCCAGTTTGCATTAATAGCCTTCAAGGATTTACTTCTTCCAGGGCAGGTGTTGATTCTAACAGACAACACAACTGTCATGTGGTACATCAACAATCCTCTATGCAGGCAAGCTATGATTTTGTGGGAGACTGCTCTCAGTTTACAGCTAAATCTTCAGGCAAGGTTTCTGCCGAGAGCACAGAACTCCTTAGCAGATGTGTTGAGCAGACAAATTATGGATTCATCCTCATGTATTTCGAAATTGACAGTGTCATGGGGAACTCCAGACATAGATCTGTTTGCTTCCCACTGAACCACCAGCTGCCAAAGTTTTGCACAAAAGGTTTCATCCCACAGCTTGGAAAGTGGATGCTCTTTCTTTCAATTGGAGCAATCTTCATGTGTTTGCCTTTCCGCCTCTCCTCCCAAAGGTACTACTAAAGGCCAGACAAGACAAGCCAAGGATGATTTTGATAGCTCCAGATTGGCCTCGACAGCATTGGTACCCATTACTGAGGAGCCTGGGAAGAAGTACCCCTCCTTGGCCCTCTCGATTCCACACCTGTTGTCTCGGGAGGACAGTCATTTGCTCAATGTCAAGCTTCACTCTCTGCACCTAACAGCCTGGCATATTCTGTTTTGAACCATAGCGGCCTCCACTTCCACAACAAGTTTTGAATGTTATTTTGGAAGCCAGAAGGCCTAGTACAAGGAAAAGACAAATGGAAGAGATTTTTGTTTTGGAGTGCAGCAAAGGATTTTGATGTTTCTGGGCCTAATTTAAGTGTGGCTCTTCAATATCTTACTGAGTTACTGGACAAAGGTTTGTCCTTCTCTTCTATTAAGGTTCATCCTGCAGCAATTTCTCACTATGATTGTGACCCACCATTGTTTTCTCATCCTTTGTTCAAGCAATGTCTTAGAGGGGCAAAGAATATAAGACCCAGCTCCTACTCCTGCTTGGGATCTCAATTTTGTGTTGGAGAAACTCACTCTACAACCTTGAGCCTGCAGCTACTGCTGAATTAAAGTTTTATCATGGAAGACTGCTTTTTGTTGGCTATTACTTCTGCAAGAAGGGTTTCTGAGTTGCAGGCCCTTATGGCAGTTGAGCCTTTCTTAATTTTCCATAAGGATAGGGTATCTTTCGTACTAATCCTTCCTTTATGCCTAAAGTGGTTTCTAGTGTGGCTTTAAACCAAACTATTCATTTGCCTACCTTTATGTAAATCCCCAAAATAAAGGGGGAATTTTTTTGCATTTTTAGATGTTACACAGGCAGTTTATGCTATTATTTGACAGAACTACAGTCTCAGCAGTTATTTGTTTCTTTTGCTTTGAGTTCTCAGGGCAAGCCTGTGTCTAAACAAACTATTTCTAAGTGGATTGGGTTTTATTGCTTTCTGTTATTCCCATCATGGCCAGGCATTATCACTACCACTTTACCTCTAAATCCAGGCTGGTTTTTTTGCTGCTGTTTTTGCAGGGCATTTTAGCAGCTCCTGCTTCCTTATAATTTGGCCATCGACTGCAGCAATGTGAGATGAAGAACATAGTACAGTTTTGTACCTACCATAAATGTAGATGTTCCTTCCCTCTGTTGTTAGAGGTGGTTGTGTGGGGTGGTCAATTGGGTGTATATTGTTCATTGTATATATTGTACATATTTTTAGTGCTAGGATGGTTGGTTGTTGGTTTGCTGTCTTTGGTTTTTTGACCTTATTTTAGGGTCTTCTGACATCTGGGGCAAGAAAAGACTGAGGATCTGTACTTTTCTTCTGCTCCTAGGGATTAAATGAGTAGCAGGCCTTAAGTCAGGCTTTTTACTGCTATATTTTCCTTAAAACCTCCTCAAGAATTTTTTTTCCTGCTCCTCCTTGTTCCTCTACTTTCCTTAAAAGGCCTAGAGAACAGGATTCTTCTGCAGATGAGTTGGATTCAGATACTGAATCCCTGACTTATTCTACTCAAATTCCTTCTGCTTTAGACTATAGGTCAGAGGAGGAGGAATCTATTAGTCCAGATGTTCCTTTTGAGCAAATTTCCTTTGGGGACACTTTCTAGGATGATGGATTTTTTTTAAGTGGGATTGTGCTCAGGTCTCCGATATCCATGAGAGGTATTATGAGTTGTTGCGGTTGGAATACCCTAAACTTGCGATTATTCCTCCCGTTTTGGCTGCTCTGCTGGATGCTTTTTCTAATGCCTCTCATACACCTGATTCTTTGCCCCCTGCTCCTGCCAAGCCTGACAGGTTTTGTAGGGTGCCTATGGATTGTTTTTACCTATGTAAATGTCCTGCTGCTGACCCCTCTGTCATGCCTGTAGCCTCTGATAAGCCGTCTCAATTGCTTCCTTCGTCCATGTTATTGTCTTCTGACATGGATAGCAGAACTATGGAATGGTTGGGAAAAAAGATTTAGACTTCTACTATCCTAGCTTTTAGGGATATTAATTGTCAGACCCATATGTCTACTTGTGTGCTGGCTCTTCTTTCTCAGGCTTATCAACTTATTTCTGATTTTCCAGACTCCGAGGGTATAACTTCTTTTCTTTCCTTGCTAGGGACTTTCTGTCAAGTTTTTCATCATTCTATTAAATGTAGTTATGATGCAGCAAATGCCTCTTCTCAAGCTGCTGTTTTTGGTTCACTGGTGAGGTATTCTTGGCTTAGACTTCAATCCCTACCTGATGATATTAAAGCTAAGTTGATGAATGCTCTTCTGGATTCTAAACTTTTGTTTGGGAAGCTGCTGCTGGTTTATTTAAGTCCCTTCAGGATAAGGGCAAGGCCTTACAGGAGCTTAAACATGTGTTTGTTTCTCCTGTGCCTTAATTTCAGAGAAACTCCCCTGCTAAACCTGCTTTGTTCATAGGTAATCCCGCTCTTCTACTAAAGGTAGGAAGAATGGTAAAGGACTCCTCCTGTTAAAGCTACTCAGTTTTCAGGGACTCGAAAGCTTTCCTTTCTGGAAAAAACAGGTGCTGTATGACTCTCTTGTCTCTTCCCAGCCACATTCCTCTTTCTCTTCACGTTTCTCTTTCTGTTTGGCTTCATATCACTCAAGATTCTTGGGTTCTGTCCATTATTCATCAGGGGTACTTCATGATGTGGAAATCCCATCCTCCTCTTATGGGCATTCCTCAGCCTCCTCAGGAACAACTTACCCTTTTCCCAGAGGTTCTTCAAAATCTCTTGACTCAGGGTACTATTCAAGAGGTACCCGTTTCTCAAAGGGGGAAAGGGTTCTACTCCAAACTGTTTCTAGTGCCGAGAAAAGAGGGCATTTGGAGACCTATTGTAGACCTCTCTCATCTAAACACTTTTCTGAAAGTGCCTTCCTTTCGAATGTTGTCCCTTCAGGTTTTGTTTCCTTGGTCCCTCAGGCCTATATGGTGTCTCTGGATCTCAAGGATTCCAATCCATCCTCTCTTTTTTTTAAGTTTTTGCGTTTCTCTGTTGCTTTCTGGCATTTTCAGTTCTGCGCTTTTTCGTTTGGCCTTTCTGCTGCCCCACGGGTGTTCAGCAAATGCCTTGCTTTTGTGATTGCTTTTTGTAGGCTTCGAGGGATCCAGATATTTCCTTGCTTAGACGACCTGTTGATTCATTGATTCTTCAGAGCCTGGGGTTCACTATAAATTTCAAAAAGTCTTCTCTGACTCCTTTTCAGGATCATGTTTTTCTGGGTTGCAGAATTCAGGTGGTGCCAATGCTTGCATGATTGCCCCCCTCCAAAGGCCTTAACTCTCATTTCTTTCTTTCAAATTCTTCCTCCTCTGGCTTCCATTACTGCCAGGGACCTTCTGAGCACTCTGGGTTTTGTTGCATCTGCCTTTCCGATGCTCCCGCTGGTCAAACTTCACATGAGAAAGTTTCAGTGGCTTCTGAAGTCAGTATGGCTTCAACATACGCACATTCTCCAGACTTTGTAGTTCATCCTCTTCCTTGTTTCAGACAGGAACTTCACTGGTGGATTCAGCAGTTGTCTCTGAATCCAGGAATCCCTTTTCATCCCCTCTTCCATCTCGGGAATTGTTCACAGATGCTTCAGACATGGGATGGGTGGCGATATTTGGCTCCCTAAAGTTTAGTGGGTGTGGTCACCTCCTCAGCAGAAGGAGCACATCAGTGGCAAAGAAATTTATTTATTTAACATTTGTTAACTGGGAAAGTCCGACTTGGAACAAAGCCAATTTTCAACAGCGGCCTGGGGAGAAATGCTTCAGATGTATGTCTTTGTAACGTGGAAGAAAACTAAAACACCCAGAGGAAACCCACACAAACGCAGGAAGGAAATGCAGATTCCGCACAGAAGGCACTCAAGCCTAGCATCAAACTGGCGAACCTCTTGCTGTGAGGTGACAACGCTACCACTGCACCGTCCAAAGAGATGAGAGCTCTTCTGCTGGCTCTTCAGGCCTTTCATCCTCTTTTCTCTCCAGGGCCTCTCAAGGTGTTCACAGACGATATCACATTGATTTGGTATATCAACAAACAGGGAAGAATGAGATCTTGTCTTCTTTGCCAGTTGGTGGTTTATATTCCTTCCAGTCAGAGCATTGTGGCAGACACTCTGAGCAGGTCCTTAACTCAGTCCCACGAATGGATGCTTCACATGGATGTGTTTCTGGACATTATCCACCAGTGGGGTACTCAAGTGGATCTTTTTGCCTCCCTTCTGAATACACAACTTCCTCTGCTTTGTGCCGAGTCCCACATCCTCTGGTGTGGAAGGTGGATGCCCTGTCATTTTTTTGGAAGGGGATTTTTTTTATGCTTTTCTTCCCCTTCCACTCATTCCAAAAGTACTGTTCAAAATTCAACAGTTTGCTCCCAAAATCTTGTTGGTGACTCCCTTTTGGCCACAACAGCACTGGTTCCCTCGAATTCTGCATGTAGCCAGGGGCAATCCTCACGTTACCTCACAGAGTGGATCTAAATCACACAAGACAACGGATCTCTTATCCATCCCCACCTGTCCACTCTTCAGCTGACACTGTGGGTGATAGGATTTTGATTCCTCACAGACACCTTTTTACTGAGGACGTGCTGCAAGTCCTTCAGGAGGCCAGGAAACCTACTACTAGGAAATCCTACTAATCCAAATGGAAGAGGTTTTCTATTTGGTGTCTCTCTCGTAACCTGGACCCACTATCTGTGGATGTTCCTTTGGTTATCTCTTATCTGTGTGAGTTGCTTAAGGCTGATTTGGCTTATTCTTCTGTTAAGGGCCACTTATCAGCTATCTCTGCTTTTCTACATTTTTTCTCCTCCTTTGGCTTCTAGATTTGAGGTTAAGCAGTTTCTTAAAGGTGCCCTTAATATTAAACCTCCCAGGAAGGTTGTTCCTCCTCCCTGGGATCTTAATTTTGTTTTGGAGAGGTTGGCTCAGGCTCCTTTTGAGCCTGCTGCTTCAGTTTCCTTGATACATTGTTCCTGGAAGACTGTAGTTTTGTTTGCTCTTACATCTGCCAGATGGGAGCCTGAGTTGCAGACCCTTATGACTTGTCCTCCTTTTTCAGTCTTTCATGAGGACAGGGTGTCCTTGTGCACTAAACCTTCTTTTATGCTTAAGGTGGTTAATGAGCTATCACTGAATCAGTGTAGTAATGTGACTACTTTTTCCCCTGTCTGCAGTCTGACAGTGAGAGGGTGCTGCATACTTTGGACATGCATAGGCAACTCAGGGTTTATTTGGATAAGACTAAGGCTGTTTAGAGAATCTGATCAGGTATTTGTTTCTTTTCATCCTAGATCTTTGGGACTTGCTCTATCCAAGCAAACTATTTCTTCATGGATTTCTAAGGCAGTTTCCTTTTGTTAAACATTTCATGGCATGAGCCTTCCTTCTTCAGTTAAGGCTCATTCTACTAAAGCTGTGACTTCTTTGGGTGCTTTTTTCAAGGGCTTAGATACTAATTCTATTCTTGAAGCAGCTACCTGGACTTCTGTACATACCTTTACCAAGCACTACAAGTTGGATAGTATCTCTAAAGCTAGGGCTGGTTTTGCTAGTGGATTTTTTTCATGGCTTTTTAGGGGGCCCTTCTATACCTTTCTTCTCCCGAGTTTCCTCTTGAGCTTTGGCACTCTCCCATCTGTTATGAATACTGCAGCAGTGACTGTAAGGACATAGGGTAAGATTTTACACAACTGTACTAAAGGCAGATGTCACTGTCTTCATTGCTGCAGTATTCGCCCCTTCCCTCCATTCCCCTAGTATTTTGTCTTCCTGGATGTACAGGTTACCTCTTGGGTTTCTTGGACTGTGTTCCTATTGGGGTATTAATTTATGATTATGGTAGACCTGCATGTCATCTTTATGCCCTATGTTACGCATGGAGCATTTGGATGACATTCAGCGTACCTTTTAAAAGCAACAAGTAATGTTTGGTAGACTGGCTGGACATTCAGGCTTCTACAGCAGGGAATCTCATCTGTTATGAATACTGCAGCAGTGAAGGTAAAGACATCTACTGTTATGGTAAGATTTTACATAGTTGTACTTTCTCTGCCTTATCCTTGGGACTGTCCACTGCACTACGAGTGTTCACAAAGTGTCTAGCTCCAGTTATAACTCATTGCAGGCTACAGGGTATCCACATTTTTCCAAATTTAGATGACATGCTTATCTTTGCAGAGTATTTTTTCTTTTATGTTTTTTTAAGCAAGAAAGATCTTTATTGAATATCGCCAGTGCCCTAGGCAATCACACATTTATGTTAATGAAAACAAATCATATTGGCATATTTTCATTTGCAAACATTATACATCATATATAATCTATATAGTATGGTCAGTCAAACATTGCATAACTTATTCAATTCCTACTTTTCCTTTAAACTCATTCCTCCTGCAAAACATTATTCTGCATGTATTGTTCCCAAAATTCCCACTTCTATGTAATTTTATCCATCCCATTTCTGAAGATCCCACTTAGTTTTTTTTTTATTTCTATTATTATATTCACTGCTTCTAGTCCAATTGTTTTAGTCCTTGATTTCTATTTTCTAGTACTTGCTTTTTGGTAGCCACCAGAATTAAACTCAGCACAGCCTTACTGTGTGCAAGCAATTCTGATTCTATATCACAGCTAAAAAATAATTTCCTTAGCTACACACATTTGCTTACCCAGTGTTTCTGACAGAGTAGTATGCAGGGAATTTTTAAAATTTGCCACTACAGTACACTCCCAAAAAATGTGTTGCCTCTTTCTTCTTCATCGCACCATTTGCAATCTGCCTGAGGAAAAATTCTTTGGACTTTGCTTGGGGGTATAAAAATATCGATGCAAACACTTCAAGCAAAAATCCTTGATCTTCTAGACTTTGCATATTTGGGAGCCATGCATATATCTTCCCATTGTACAGTGGCTTCTGTTCTAGATTCTACAAAAACTCTACCAGTGCTCTTCTTTCACTTAGGATCCCCCTATTCCTTTCTGTTTGTCTATACTCTGATATCAGTTTTTGATAAAGGAAGGCAGTCTGTAGCCTGCAGTCCAAATGTATTCTTGGTCTCCCAATCTGTTACCTTTATCTCTCTAATTATTTGCGCCAGTACCTTGGTTCCTTTTCCAGTTTTCTCCAGTAAATTCCAACCCCCCCCCCCGCCTATTCTCTGTTCCCCTAATTGCAGTCAGCCCTATCAAAATTAATCTCCTGTCTTCATTCCTTTGTTGGCTTAGTTCTTAGAATATTTTCTGCTATTTTATGAATATAATATTTTATTTTGTTATTGTTATTGTTATTCTCATATCTGCATCCAAAATCATAGTCTCCTTATTTTTCAAGGTTCCCTCCTGTTTCATCATCAGCTGTTTCCACTTTGAGTTATAGCTTTCTGCTTCTGCTGTGCATACTAGCTCTGAAATACCACTTTGAATTAAGTAATCCCAAACCAACTTGTTCTAGTAAAAGGATCAATTTATACCACTTGACTCTTGCCCTCTTCTCATACCAGATAAAATTCTTAGACTCTACTAATTGCTTTCAACCACTTCTCCTCCATATGATTAAAATATGCCTGACCTGTGTATAAAACTAAATGGACTAAACATATTTTCACTGCTTCTATCTTGCTATCCGTATCAATAAACAGCTTCCATTTTCTCAGTTTTTGTATTATTTTTTAGACTCTTCCCACATATCCTTAGCTGCTATAACATAATCCTTTTTAACCCATACTCCTAAATACTTCATTTTATCATGCCTCCATAAGTGTAGGTATTCCTGACCAAATATGTGTGGGTACATAGTTTACAGCTGTTGCCTTTGTTTTGTCTTCATTAATTTTGCATCCCAAAAAGAGAATGTTCCACAACACTGAAATGTCCTTTTCTGTTTTTATCAGCTACGAAATATCATCATCTGCAAATAAAGCCAAGTTTTCTTGATTGATTGCCATGCAGATTATATCCCTGAAGTTCTGAGTCCCTTATTTTCTTTGCCAGTGGTTCTAAATATAACACATATAGCAAAAGGGAAAGAGGATGCCCCTGCCTGGTTCAGAGTCTTTTTCAAACTTTTAGGAATCTCTCTTGGATGAGAGATCTCTTACACAAGCTGGGATTACAAGAGAACATTCAAAAGTCTTTTTTGACTGTTTCACCCAGGATTGTGTTCCTGGGGTGTCAGCTGGACACGTCTGTTCAAAGAGCTTTTCTTACACAGGAAGAATATATCTTTATTATCTATTTCTAAGGCTTTCCACTCAAACTTCAGTCACTGTGAGGGCATACCTCAGAAATTTGGGTTTTGTGACATTTATAATTCTCATGATACTCCTAGCAAGACTCCACACGAAAAAAGATATAGTGGTATCGAAAATCTCTTTCGTCCCACATAAACACCCTTTATCTTTTCAAATCCCAGTGCTGGTGTTTGTCAGAGGAGAAATCTTTTGGTGGAAACAACAAATATTCTTAAATCCAGGTCTCCCTTTCTCCCTCCCTGCTCCAAAGTAGTCAGTCACCACAGACACTTGAGTTTGCTTAAGGAGCAGATTCAGGAGGGATACAAGTGCCAGGGTTGTGGGACACCAAGGACAAATGCAGGCACATAAATATCAAGGTGATGCTTGCTCTTATCAAGGCATTCAACTCTCTGAACTATCGTTGGTCTCTGCGACCTGTTCAAGTGGTTGCAGACAATAACAGAGTATTGTGGTATATCAACAGGTAAGGGGAACTAGGTCATACCTCCTTTGCAGACTAGCCATGTTAGCCTGAGATACAGCTGCACAATATAATCTCACTGTACAGGCATCCTGCATCCCTTCAGAGAAAAATTGTGTGGCAGACGAGCTGAGCAGGACCAGGGCAGACCCTCATGAATGGAAACTAGTGCAGGGTTCTTCTAAGATTTGATCCATCTTTGGGGAGTTCCTCAAGTAGATATCTTGTCTCCTATCTGAACAATTATCTGGCAAGATTCTTTTCCAGGACTTCATGCAAGAAGGCCTGGAAGACAGATGCCTGTTTTTTTCCTTGGGCAGGAATGTTCCTGTATGTTTTTCCACCCATTCCACTAATATCCAGGGTACTTCTAAGATTCAGAAGGAATCCACCAGGATCATTGTGATGCCTCCTTTCTGGTCCAGGCAACTGTGATTCTTCCTTCTTTTGGAAATGGCCAGAGGCAATTACCACAAGCTTCCTCGCAGACTGGATCTACTCACACAAGAACAGGCATGTTTGATACACCCCAATATCAATCAGCTTTAGCTGACTGCCTGGATGATAGGGTCTTACTTCTTTTTAGGTACCTGTTTTCTGAGGACGTGCAGCAGGTACTAAGGGAAGCAGAAAAGCCTGCTACTAGAAAATCATATATTAGCAAATGGAAGTTTTTCTAGTTGGTGTCAACAGCATATCCAGCACCCATTCAGGGCTAGTTGTTATCTGATTCTACGATATTTGTGTCTTATGGCCCTTCTTATTCCGCTTTCAAAATTAATTTATCAACTATTTCAGCGTGTCTGTTCATGGATCCTCCTCTTTCAGTGCAGACTCATGTCAAACATTCTTGAAAGGGGTTTTGCAAAAGAGACCTCCAAGAAAACTGTGACTCCCTCCTTGGAATCTTAATCCCATATTGCCTGGCTGAGATGAAGTTCTTAACATGGAAAACAGTTTTACAGATTGCTCTGATTTCTGCAAGAAGGATGTTTGAGTTGCAAGCTCTTATGGTACGTCAGTTCTGTCTCATTTTCCATAGGGACATGGTTTGTTTGAGAACAAATCCATGTCCTTGTATTCCCATGTTGTGGTATTCTTACTGTTTGATTCTCTGCCTCAGGTGACCCAAACGTCGGCTCCTGTACAAAAGCTTAAGCCTGGTTGCTCTTGGTGCGTGGAACGTCACACGTAGGGCCATAAACCAGGGGCCTTAAATGTGAAGTCTGCACGCACAGACCTCTGAACTTTTCTGCCGCAATCGAACAATAGATTGATCTAACACGTCTGAAGCTAAGCACCCCATTGGGGAATTCTTAAATTTTATTTATCGCTTGAGCTTGGTTTGCTTGTTTGTTCTTAGCTAATATCCACTAAGGGTAAATGCCGATGCAGATGTCAAATTCCACATAAGGACTCCCATGATCGTTGCGTATTCTGTTTAGGCCGGGAATATGGCCATACCTCCTGCACCATCTGCCAATCCTTCATCCGTAAAATGCTTAGAAGCCGTCTGGCTGCCCTCAATTTATATTTGGAAAATCAGAGGCTTAAAAAGATAGCATTAAGGATGGATCTAGAGTCAGCCACCAAGGTGGAACCACCAAGGAAAAAGGCCAAGCTTTCACAGCCTACTACATCTGCCCCTCTGTCATTGGACACCCCAACAGCTGCCGATATCGGGGTTGAGGGACATACGCTAGAGCTGTCTACTTCAGCATCTCCCCTTGAGGAAGCCACTTTTGAAGTGTGGCTGGCATGTCCACGGAGGTTACTCAGACGTCTGTTACTACTGAAGTCGAGGGGGAACCAGGCTCCACCGGACACCCATCTGGGATGCAGGAATCTGAATTTTCTTCTTTAGGTCAGGCCCTGGAATCTAGTCTTTCTCTGTCTCCCAAAACTACTCTTTTAAAAAGAAAATAAAAGCGCAAACATTTATCTACCTCTCCTGAGGGACAACCTGACTGGCAGTGTTTTACACAGTCTTTGATGCAGGCCTTCATGACCCTTAGGCTTTCAGCCTCCTCAGATCCAACTATTCCAGTGCTTAGCCCAAGACCTGCCTCCGTAATTTCAGTCCTCCCTTCCATTTCTCAGGAAGAAGAAGAAGAGACTTTTTCCTCTTCCTCGGATGAGTCTATTACAAACTCATCCCAAATAGCCTCCCCCCTATAATACTGTTCACCAGATGAGGACTCCATAGATGGAGACTCTTCTTCAGAAGACATTACATTTGGAGAGACCATTATTAAAATGAAAGAATATTTTAAATGGGATACTTCCCAAATGACTGAAACTCAAAAAAGATATTTTGAGCTGCTGCAGGTTGAATCTTCCTCCCCATCTGCCAGCCCCCCAGTGATCCCTGCATACCTAGATGCATTTGCATCAGCCTCTAAAAATCCTGATTCTCAGACACCTGCTCCAAAGAGAACTGATCGTTTCTACAAGGAGCCTGATGGCCACAAATTTCTAGTAAAACCCTCCTTGACAGATCCTGCTGTGATAGCTGTTGCCCCAGACAAACAATCTAGACTGATTCCATCCTAAGGATAACAAGGTTATGGACAGGCTGGGGAAGAAGGTTTATACCTCTTATACCCTGGCCTTTAGGGCCATTAATTACCAAACATATATGGTTAAGTATGCTTCGGATTTGGTATCCCAAGCTTCAACTCTACTATCCTCCTTGCCTGACTCTCCCAACAAGACAGACATAGCATCAAAACTGACCCTGGCATCCCAGGTAGCCAGGCACTCCCATTAGATGTAGTTATGATGCAGCAGAGGCTTCTGCTAGATCTGCTGCATATGCATCTGCACTTTGCAGATATTCATGGCTTAGGCTCCATCCATTGCCTAAAGACTTAAAATCCAAAATACTAGATGCTCCACTAGATCACAACCTCCTGTTTAGTAAACAGTCTGCAGAACTGTTTAAGAACCTTCAGGAGAAGTGCAAGGAACTCTAAGATATTGAACACCTTCTGGCATCTCCAATACCAAAATTCTACAGAAACTACCTGACTAAGACCACCTATGTCAGAAGGACCCCCCTCCACTGCCACCCCTTCTTCCAGGCATAGGAAAGGAACCAGGAGGCAAACCTCTTCTAGGCCTGCCTCATCTCAGCCTCCCCACAGGCAGTCCTTTCAGGACAAAAATAATACCAACAACACATTGCTGCCTTGCCCACCTCCCCCTTTCATCCCGTCTTTCCCACTGTCTGCCCATTTGGAAAACGATCACCTCAGACCACTGGGTTCTGGCAATAAAGGAAAAGAGATATTTCTTGTCTTAGCAGGAAAGGCTCACACCACAGGGCATTCCATTCCCACCCAAGAACGAACTTCACCAAATTCCTCACATTATCCAGGATATTCTGGCTCAGGAAACCATAGAACCTGTCCCCTCAGGCCAAGAAGGGAAAGGTTTTACTCAAGGCTGTTCCTAGTACCAAAAAGGACGGACCATGGAGACCAATCCTGGATTTATCTTTCCTAAACCTCTTTCTAAAAGTCCCTTCCTTCAGATTGCTATCCCTTCAGACCCTACTTCCACTACTGCCACCCACAGCATTCATGGCCACTCTGGACCTGAAGGAGGCCTACCTCCACATCCCTATACATCTCTCCCATAGAAAGTACTTAAGTTGTGCTGGGCCCTGTTCTCACTTTCAATTTACTGCCTTGTGCTTTGGTTTATCCACTGCACTCAGTGTCTTCACCAAATGCCTAGCTCCTACCGTAGCCTACTGCAGGACCAAGGGCATTCAAATCTACCCCTACATGGACAATATTCTTATTCTTGCAGAAAAAGAAAACCCCTCAGAAACCATCTGCAGTTTTCCATGTCTCTGCTACAAGGTTTGGGGTTCACCCGCAACCTCGCCATATCATCCCTTTCACCAGAACAGGACAAGATCTTCCTGGGATGCAGGATTTGGACAGACCTGATGAAGGCTTTCCTTCCTCAGGGCAAAGTGGTTTCCCTAAAAAACAACTTCCAGGACCTTCTCCAGGCCCACCAACTGTCAGCAAGACAATTCATGTGACTTCTAGGCCTTATGGCAGCCACTATACCTATGCTACTACTAGCCAGGATGCACACGAGGAAGCTACAATGGTATCTAAAAAATGTGTGGTCCCAACACAGCCACCATCTAGACTTCCAGATACCCTTCCTACCCTGCCTAAAAACAGAGTTAAAGTGGTGGATTCAACAAGTACAGTTGAACCCAGGCCTTCCCCTCTTACCCTCCACACCAGCTCAACATATGCACACAGATGCCTCAGTTCTGGGCTGGGGGCCTACCATGAAGGGCTTCAAGGTGCAAGAACACTTTTAGGCACCCCTCCTGAACAAATATGTCAATGTAAGGGAGGTGACTGCAGTTCATTTAGCCCTGAAAGCCTTTCTCCCCCTCCTACAGCCAGGTCCCTTGCAAATCTTCACAGACAACACCACTGTTATGTGGTACATCAGCAAATGGGGGGGGGGGGGCAGGTCCTACCTCCTCTGCTGACTGGCAATGCAGATTTGGGAATTAGTCTCATAGAACAACTTATCTCTACAGGCAGTCTACATCCCATCCCAGGACAACCAAGCGGATGCTTTCAGCAGATCATTCTTTCTGCATCACGAGTGGATGTTGCACAGAGAAGTATTTCTAGACATTGTCCAGCAGTGGGACACACCTCGAATAGATTTATTTGCCTCCTTCCAGAACAGACAGTTGAGAAAATGTTGTGCCAAGGACCACACCCCACTAGCCTGGAGAGTGGACACCTTCACCATCTCATGGAAGGGATGGTTTCTGTATGCCTTTCCACTCATTCAAAAGGTCCTCCAGAAAATCAGGCGGGACATGCCAAAAATCTTGCTGGTGACTCCCTATTGGCCATGACAGCAATGGTTCCCCCTTCTACTATTCCTTACCAAGGGCAATCACCACAAGTTACCCCACAAGGTGGACCTTTGCACACAGCAGAAGGGAACTCTCATCCATCCTTGTGGAGATGCTATGCCTGATACTCTGGGTGATAAACTTTTAATACCCTTCAGACACTGCTACTCTGAGGACTTGCTTTCTGTCTAAAGGAGGCCAGGGAACCTAACACTAGGCGATCCTACATTTTAAAATGGGAAAGATTCTCCAAAGGTGTCTCCAAAGGCATAGAGACCCCTTTTAAGTGGATATTCCCCTAGCCTTAGCTTATGTGTGAGAGCTCATCAAGGCAGGCCTTTCATACTCCTCAGTGAAAGTGCACCTATCTGCTATTTCTGCCTGCTTACCCTTAGACCCTCCTCTACTCTCCAAGCTAGATGTTAAATTGTTCTTGAAAGGGGTCTTACACTTTAGACTACAGAGGAAGCCTATCCCATCGCCTTGGGACCTAAACTATATCCTGGAAAAACTCACATTGGCTTCATTTGAGCCAGTCAGTTCTGCATCCCTACAGATATGCACATGGAAAACAGTCTTGCTGGTATCTATCACCTCATCTAGAAGGCTATCTGAGTTACAGGCACTCATAGCATGCCCTCCCTGCAGTATCTTCCACAAAGACAGGGTGACCCTGTGCACCAATCCCTCAGTGGTCAACGAGCTATCATTAAATTATTCCATTCACCTACCCACCTTCCCCTCTCCTACCAATGACAGTGAGAGAATTATACATTCCCTGGATGTTCACAGGCAGTTAAGGTTTTACTTGGAAAAAACTAAGACCATTAGGAAATCTAATCGACTTTTTGTATCCTTTCATCCCAGAGCCCTGGGCAAGGCAGTCTCCAAACAAACTATCTCCTGTTGGATCAGGAAAACTATCTGCTTCTGCTACTCCTACCATGGAAGGGACTTGCTTCAGGGGGTCAAAGCACAGTCTACTAGGGCTGTAGCCTCTTCCAAGGCCTTCAAGGGCCTAGACAAAGCTTCCTTCCTGGAGGCAGCCACCTGGTCCACTCTACATACTTTTACCAGACACTACAAATGGGACCATATGGTCAGATCCAGAGCAGGTTTCGCAAGGGCAATCCTGCAGGGATTTCTGGAATCCGCAACTTCTACCTCCACCCTCTCTCCTTCCTAAGCTGTGGTACTCTCCTACAGTAAGAATGCTGCAACATATGGGAATAGAAGGACATTGAATAGTTGTGTAAAATCTTACCATAACCATAGATGTCCTTCTCTTCCATGTTTGTGGTATTCCTTCTCTCCCACCTATTCCCCTGCATTACCTTTCACCTGTCTATGGAGCGTCATGGGGCACTACCTAGACTGTTGTCACACTGGGCAGTCAATTGCATTTCATTGGTCTAGAGTGCATCATTTGGCACTACCTCAACTACTGTCCGACTGAGCAGTTAGTTCTGAGGTCGGTGCATGAAGACGTCACATTTAAAACCCCTGGTTTCTGGCCCTACTTGTGATGTCCCACGCACAAACAGCAACCAGGCTTAAGCTTTTGTATAACAGCCAACGGTTGGGTCGCCTGAGGCAGAGAATCCCACAGTAAGAATACTGCAACATGGAAGAGAAGGACTTCTATGGTTATGATAATATTTTACACAACTATTCTTTTTTTTATGCCTAAAGTAGTATCTTGAGTTTACTTTAAGCCAAAGTACCAATATCCCCATTTTCGTTTCTGACCCTAAAAATGAGGGAGAAAGGATACTCAGTACCTTGGATGTCAACAGACATCTCTGGTACTTTATTTTATTTATTTATTTTACATTTGTTAACCGGGAAATTCCGAATGGACCAGGTCCATTTCAATGGAGGACCGGGGAGAAAAGCTCCAGCATCAAGTTATACAAATACAGTACATCCAGCATAATACACAAAACAGGTTGCATCATGTATGCTGAGCATAGTAATATAACAAGAAATGAATAAAACACTCCAGGTAAAAGAAGATGTAGAACATAGGTAAAATACAATGTCAGTTACTATATAACGTACTATATTGACAGAACTAAATATTTAAGATTTTTAGATCTATTATTTATTTCATGTGAAGGTAAGAGGAAGGGACAACATGTCAAAACAGACAATTTCAAATGAATATCCAAGGCAATTACCTTTTGTTATACTAACCATAACAAAACTGTTCCAGGTAGGGTCAAGCTACACTCTACGAGGCCTTGGCTGCCTCTTTTCTTTCTGGAAAGAGTTGGATTCTAGTATTGTAGAAGCAGCTAATTGGTCCTATGTATGTACTTTTACAAAACCCTTTAAGATTGATTCCTTCTGTAGGGCCAGATCAAGCTTTGCTAGGACCACTTTCCAGTGGCTCCTGAGTGGTCTTCCTTTCACCTCCCAAATGTAGCTAACTATGGTAATTTACTCATGTAGCTAAGGCTACTGCAGCAGTGTTCAGTATGAAGAACATAGTATAGTTGTGTAAGCTGAACTTACCATGGCAGTAAATGTTGAATTATCACTGCTGCAGTAGCCACTCACTCTCTTCCTCCATCCCCCTTGTTTTTGGTGTGTTGTTTTTTTTTTTTTTTTTTTTTTTTTTTTTTATGCCAGTGTGTGGAAATTTATTTTTTATTCTTTGTTCCTGTCATCGTCCTTTCAGGGATCTGCCTCCCTCTGTCTATTGGCAGAAAAGCTCTGAAGAGCCTCACACGCAAACTTGACTTTTAGTCAGCTCAGCTCAAACTGCCTGTGGCTGCACTGAAGGTGCGCTGAAATTTTGGAAGCTGTCCAGCTGTTATATTGTTGGCAGAATGTAACCCATATAGCTAAGGCTATTTCAGTAGTGATCATATGAAAATCTACTGATGTTATGTTGTCCTATCTTGCCTTCATTCTTGCTGGTTGGGTTCGGAACCGAGCATTGGTTCCAACTCGACTGCATGCAAAAGCTGAAGTGCTTTCACTGACTCGAGGCTACAACCTATCCCAAGATGCCTAGCGACTGTTATCCAGTTCTTGTTTGCCACTTGTAGCTCCGGGATTGCTTTTTTGCTGGCTAAGGCTAAGTGGATATTTCTTTAACTTTTTTTGTGATTGTTAACTAATAATTAAGTAGTAGAATAATTCTTTATATTGTTATATCTTGAGTGTTCCTTGTTTTCAGTAAAGGTCCTTTCCAGTCCTTGTTTTTGGCTTTGTGTGGGCTGTCGTCATTTTCTCTTAGGCCTCTATCTAGTGCTTGCCCCCCTTTTAGGAATCCATTTAAGTTAGAGGATTCCTTTTTTCTCTCCTCTTATCCCGTTTTTAGTTAGAGGGCTCACATTTTGTTCCTTTTGCTGTATAAATTAGAGGTGTCTCCTCAGTTTAGAGGAGTGCGTCATTTAAGTTAGAGACCCTCCTCTAACTTTCTTTCCCTCTGACCACTCTTTTCAAAAAAAAAAAGAAAAGAAAACTTGTTTCTTTTTATAGAGTAGTTGTTTTTGTAGTCTTGTTAGTCTAGTGTGGTTCCTTGCACTTGAGTGAAACTTTCACTAACTTGGTGTCTTTCACTGCTGGTTATGAACTTTTGCTGATAGTGACTGGATGTCTAAAAAGACTAAACAGTCCGGTTTTAAAAAGTGTGATTCTTGCACACACAAAATTCAATCACTGATGGACACACTAGTTGTGTGCATTGCTTAGGCACCGTCCACCTGAAGAATTCCTGTTCTTTTTGCCATGCGTTTAGTTCAAGGGTCCTGCAGAATGGAAAAACAAGCTAATACTTCAGGGTTTGTTAAAGGGGCCTTTTGATTTGGCTGTTGAAGGGACTGAGGCCTCCAAACCTTCAGACAAATCACCCAAAACTTCTTTGGCTCCAGCTTTCGAGCCATCGAAGAGACCTGAAAAATGGAATTCTTTGGAACCAAAACCTGTCTGTTCCAAAAAAGAAAAGTCTATATCAGTTCCACTTGCAGTCTTGGAACTGTCTAGTAGTCGAAAAAGGAGCCGGTCACTGTCCTTGGATCTGATTCATTCGGTGCCGCAGTCTCCTTTATTGCAATTGGTGGTCGGTAGCCACAAGTCCTCCTCCCATTCCTCTCTGTCATCCAGGAGCCTTTCGAATGATGATGTTGGAACGGGTGGTTAGAAGGTTGCTTCGTACACTGGCCCTGGCAAAAATTTTCACCAGCCCAGCCCAGACATTCATGGAGCTAACTGCAGTAGCTGCTTTACCTTCGGTTCCTCCTCCGACTCAGTCGAGTTCGGAGTCAGAGTGCCTGGAAGTCCTAATGGTGGAACCGTCAGACCTGAAATCCATTCCTTTAGTTTCAGTGCTGATCTGTGCTCAGATCACTTCCATGTTGTCGTCCGTCAAGGGGTCTGGGGGCTGACACTCCCTCATCGGTTCCGGGAGGAGAGTCGAACCGGACCCTTGTCAGATCTGACTCTCCCACTCGGGGCTTTGGCGCAGGTGAGTTAGGCGCCCACATCAGCCTCGGAGCCATCCTCCTTGGTGCAGGGGAGATCTCCCGGTTCCCCAGAGCCAGAGGCTCTCTCAGCCAAGGATCGTGGTGCCTTCCAGGTGATGAGTGTGCTTCCCCCTCGGCTCCAGCTACTCTTCCCCCCAAAGGGCCAGTGTCAGCCTCTACACCATCCCTCCAGCCCCAGTGTAGAGAACCAATGCCCTGGGATGCCTCAATGGGCAAATCCCTCTTTTCTGAAACATCCCTGGAGCATCCCCTCGAGGAGGTCCCTTGGAAGAAAATGTGTAAGAGGAAATACATAGACTCCCCTGAATCTGTCACATCCAGTACCAACTTAGAGAATTCAGAAGGGTCCCCACAGTCACCCTCTGAAGATGTCTCCTTTTCAGACATCTTAGAGATCCTGAAACAGAGAGGTGTCTGGAAAACCCTGGTTCTCGACCCTCCACCTCTTGGATGTCTCCGCCTTTTAACCAGCTCCTGGGTGTAGTCAGTCGAATGGCGCGGGGCTCTCCAGAATCGGTGGAGCCTGTTCTGAGGAGGCCCAACAAATTCATTACAGCCCTGGAAGACAGACAGTTTTTGACCAAAGGTGTCCTAGTAGATGCTGTGGTAGTGGTGGCGGCCACCATGAAGGAATTAGCTGAAACTTCTGCATCTGTCGAATAAGGAGTCTCGAACAATGGACAGATACGGGAAGTGTATGTTCTCTTCAGCGGTCTCTACCCTTAGGTCGCTGAATTACTTATCCCATTTTACTCGTCTTCAGAGGGATCTCCTCAAGAAGCTAGAAGATACCCTCCAAGGTGCTACAGCTGGGGGGGTATCTGACAAGGTAAGCTCTCAGCTTGAGACCTTAACCTCTATAACTAACTCCTCCATGCACCTCATTTCTTATGCGGCTGATGGAGCGAACAGGGCAGCAGGCACAGGAATAGCTCTGAGGAAACATTCCTGGATGCATCTTTGTGAGTTTGCTGAATGCTTAAGTCTTCCTTTATTGATGCCCTGTTTGACGGCTTTTCCTTGTTCGGGCCAAAAGTGAAGGAGACTCACCAGGAGCGAGCAAGATGGCAAGACTATCTGCTGTGGGAGTACGTTTCTCCTACTAGACCTTATCCCAAAGGTCAGAAGGGTGGAAAAATGTGGTTCCGGAAATCCAAAGTAGCCTCGCCGGATGCTCGTGGGGAATTTTCCCCCAGGGGCAGAGGGGAAAATAAAAATGGTAGATGCAGTCCTCATGGCAGAGGGGGTCCGTAGAATCAGGGTGAGAGAGATACGTTCTCGGGTAGACCCTTCCAGTGCTCCCGAAAGGAGGCCCACCTGTCCACCTCTGGTGGTAGTCGGGGAGAGATTATCACTGTACCCAAAAACCTGGCTGGACATGACTCAAGACAAATGGGCACAGTCGATCATATCCAGGGGATACATCATTCCTTTCTCCCTTCCACCCCTTCCATCAAAGCCTATCCCACACATACCACCCTGTCAAAGGGATCAAGCAACCCTAGAAATTCAAAGGTTGCTAGAAAATGTCCCAAGAAGTCCTCGCAGACTAAATCGGATCCTGAATTTACTCAAAGTTGTTTCTAGTTCCAAAAAAGACAGGGGACTGGAGACCAGTTTTGGATCTCAGCAGACTAAACAAGGCGGTAAAGAAAACAAAGTTCCAGATGGTAACACTGCAGTCTATACTCCCTTTTCTGGGACAAGACAATTGGATGTGCTCCATAGATCTTCAGGATGCGTGCTGCCATATAAAGATGGACAGGCGATCCAGAAGATACTTAACGCTTCCGGCTGAAAGCCAGTCATTACCAGTTCAGAACTCTGCCCTTTGGTCTCACTACAGTCCCCATAGTGTTTACCAAATGCATGGCAGTAGTTACGGCTCACCTGAGGCGCCCAGGATTCCGGGTGTTTCCATACTTATCGACTGGCTCCTGGCTGCCACCACCGAGCATCTACTAACCAGAACAAGCGACACCACTATTCATCTCTGCTCAGAGCTGGGCATTTCTATAAATTTAGAAAAATCTGCCTTGTTGCCATCATAGCGTATTACCTTTATAGGGGCAGATTTAAAAGCAAAAGACATGGTGGCAAAACTGCCTCATGAAAGAGTTCAAACGCTACGCCATCAGGTGTCAATATTGCTCATGAAGAAAAAAGTGCAAACAAAATTTGTCCTCAAGGTTCTGGGTTCAATGGCAGCTGCAATAACACTAGTCCCACTGGCACGTCTACACATGAGAATATTATAGTGGCTACGTTTCACTCACTGGTCCATGCAGAAGTTGCCCATGTCACAAAATTCTAATTATGAACACCAGCAAGAGGGACCTACAATGGTGGCTTTAGTTCACTCAGGTAACGATAGGCAGACCATTTGTTCTCCCCCAACCTGTAGCTACAGTGACCATGGATGCTTCCCAGATAGGGTGGGGCAGGGATTATCTGGGACAGACCGTTCAAGGGATTTGGCAAGAACACGAATACCACTTGCACATCAGTGTCCTAGAGATGAGGGTGGTGCGTCTGGCGTTGCAAGCATTCCAGAGTTCTCTTCCAATAGGTACTATTGCAGTACAAACAGACAATATGTCCGTGGTGTGGTACATCATCAAACAAGGGGGAACCAGATCCTACCTCCTCTGTTGAGAGGCTCAAAGAGTATGGCAATGGGCAATTTCTACTCAACGTTTTCTGACTGCAACGCACATCCTGAGGAAATCCAACGTAATAGCAGACAGATTAAGCATGGCAATTCTTATGCCTCATGAGTGGTCCCTGAATCAGGAAATTGCGAACCAAATTTTTTGCAAGTGGGGCATGCCTTTCTGCTACCTCTTTGCTACACCCATCAACTCCAAATACAGCATCTACTTTTCCCCAGTTCCCCCTCCAGGGGAGTCACCAAGGGATGCACTTACGATTGGTCCCCGGGACTTCTATATACTTTTTCCCCATTTCCATTAAATCCCACGGTCCTCCAGAAAGCCAAATCGTTGAGTCGCAGGCTAATTCTTATTGCTCCTTACTGGCTTCGTCAGGTATAGTTCCCCTTTCTATGGCCCCATCTTCAGGAGGAGCCTTGCATCCTGGACCCAGTGCCGGATCTTCTGACTCATCAGTCAGGAACGCTCCACCCCTCTCTTGAAAGCCTCAAGCTGCAGCTTGGTTACTGCCCTTCCACTCTTAGCCAGGCTTCCAGAATTATCCCCGGCAGTATGACACATTCTGGTTTCGTCACACCAGAATACAACTAGGAAACTTTATGCAAGCAAATGGAAGAGTTTTTCTTGTTGGGCTGACAAAAAACATATAGACCCCTTTACAGCCCTTATATCTGCAATCCTGGAATTTTTAACAGAAACTTTTAATCAAGGTGCAGCGGAAGCCACAATACGAATACACCTGGCCACCATATCTAACTACCACGTAGGAGACATGGGATCCAATATACTGTCCCATAGATTATGCAAAGCCTGTCTCAGGGGTATATTTCTTTTAAGACCTCCTTTAAGAGAACCACCACCTGATTGGGACCTCAGTTTGGTGTTATCGTCCTTAACTCTCCCTCCTTTGAAACCAGCCTCCTCTTGTTCACTGAAGTTCTTATCTTGGAAGACAGCCTCCTCTTGTTCACTGAAGTTCTTATCTTGGAAGACGATCTTCTTAACAGCCATTACCTCTGGTAGGAGGATTTCAGAACTCCAAGCTCTGTCTATCCGTCCTCCCATCTGATTTTCCACAAAGACAGAGTTTTCCTCAGAACAAATCCTTCCTTTTTGCCAAAAGTTTGTTCTGAGGCCAGTTTAAATCAGTCTATCGAGTTACCCGTATTTTTCCATAATCATGGCAACAGGGCAGAATACAAGCTTCATCAATTGGATGTACATAGACAGCTATGCTTTTGCTTACATTGGACCAAGGAATTTAGAAAATCTGACCAACTGTTTCATTTTCAGAAAATAGAAAAGGTACTTCAGTTTTATCAAAATGGCTTACAGATACCATCACTTATGTCTGTTACTCTCAGAGTAAACAGCTGCCAGGGAAAGGGCATTCAACTAGAGCTATGTCCAATTCCACTGCCTTTTAAGCTAGACTCTCATTGGATTCAATTTGTGCTACAGCTACATGGGTTAACCCTCATACCTTTATTACTCATTGCAAAGTAGATGTGGCCTTTTGGAACAGGGCATCCTTTGGTACCACTGTTCTGAAAAGTTTATTCCCTTGAGCCACCCGAGAAAGAAGGTGCTGGGGATGCTGTCCCAGCCAGCAAGAATGAAGGCGAGATAGGACAATATAAGTTATGTACTCACCGTAACATTCCTTGTTTGTTGCCCATGATTTCGCCTTCATGCTTGCATCCCACCCCTCCTTCCCCCTTCTTGGAGGATCGAGTGGAAATTGCTAAAACTGGCTGTAATTTGCCTGATTCCCTTCATGCTTTTCAAATTAGGGGCAAGCACATCTGTTACAGTTATTGTATTGGTTGGCATAGCATAATGATTAGTTTCTCAAACTAGATCTGGGTAACAGTCGCTAGGCATCTTGGGATAGATTGTATCCTCGAGCCAGTGAAAGCTCTCAAGCTTTAGTATGTGACCGAGTCGGAATCAATGCTTGGTTCCGAACCCAACCAGCAAGCATGAAGGCGAGATCATGGACAACAAACATGGAACGCTATGGTGAGTACATAACTTCTTTTTATTGTAAGCTTCACTTACACAACTGTACTTTCTGGTGGAATGCCTTTAATTTGATGTGAAAGGGGTTTGCCAGTGATGGAATAACAGTACGAGTTAAGGAAATCCATCAAGATAAGGTTTGGTTTGAGGCAGGGCACCCCAACTTGTTGTTGTAAACTAGTAAAGAGCTGGTCAGTCTTGTTTAAGATAAATAAAATAAAGAGGAAAGAGGCAAAATAGTGCCAGCAAAAAAACAATAACAGTCACAAATCCAAGGCACTACTGGAGCAAGCAACACAAGACGACCTTGTAAAGTAAAATAAGCCTTTAATCCAGTAATTAATATACTCTGTACACCTCTCAATGCATTTTCCTCCACAATTTACAGACTTCATCAGATACCATCAAAACCTTAATTCATCCCATTTACACCCTTTACAAAATCCCTAACCCAATCACAAACATCATTTAATTACTTGACATCTGGTGGCACAAGTCCACAAAAATAAAATAGAATTGCACACTATCTAAAACATTTGTGCAAAATAGCACACATATTTAAATTCTGTGCTATGTATAATAATAGACAAAAACAATGGTTTTGAAGAGTACATTATTTAAAAAATTTAAAAGCAAACTTAAAAGCAAGTAGTCAATATTGAATCATGTATTAACCGTACAGAAGCAAGCTCAGTCAATCAAAACCTCCATCTAGTGGCCACCTTCAATAATACATAAGTTTTAGGCATGTTACTTTTTTTATCGAATATCTTTTTGAGTTTTTTTATATAGAATGTAAAATAGAAAGAGTAACAGGTCATAAAACATATGAAATAGTTGATGTTACATAGTGCTTAATGTTAAGTTGTCTATCTCGCCTTCATTCTTGCTGGATGGGTTTGGAGCCGATCCTCGGTTCCGACTCGGCCTCCTACTAAAGCTCGAGAGCTATTTACTGGCTCGAGGCCTCCCCATATCTCACAATGCGTGGCGCTAGATACCCAGATCTCATTTGCTACTTCAGCTACGAGGTTGCGTTTTTGCTGGCTCAGGTCGTATTAATCCTTTTTTTTTCTATTTTCAGCTAATATTTAACTGTATTTTTCTTAGAGTTAGATTGTCTTTACCTTGTAGTATAGTTATACTGTGTATCCCCTAGTTTGTCCCACTTAGGAAACTCGTTTTCTGTTAGAGAGTTTCTACCCCCCCCCCTTGTTTCTTCTCTATTAGTGGCTAACCCCCCCCCCCCTTGTACTTATAGGAGTAGTGTTTAGCCTTCTAGTTTTTTGTATATTTTTATTGAGGTTGTTGTTGTTGCTATTATTATTATTGTTAGCTTAGCTAGTGTGGGCGTGTGAGTGTGTCTGTGTGCCTTGTTTAAGCACTAGTGTAATTTTTCTCTCTTTGGTATCCCTGGACCAGTATGTCCAAGGATACCAAAGTTTCATGCTTCAAGAAGTGTGACTCGTGCTGTCAGAAGATGTTTCTGACAGACGGTCACACTTCTTGCGTTTATTGCTTGGGTTCCCTACACCTGCAGGACTCCTGCTCGGTCTGTCATGCCTTCAGCCCGAGAGTCCTGCAGGAGCGTAGGAACAAGCTTATCTTGAGAGGCCTACTCAAGCCAGAGGGATCCCCGCGAAGCCTCAGTCGGAGAAATCCTCAAAGCCCGCCAAGCCGTCGGCTCCCAGTTCGGAGCCGTCGCCGGGCAGAGCATCTGCCTCCTCTTCTGCTCCGGCGGGAGCAGACCCCTCTAGACCTCAATCGGCTCCGACTTTACTGTCAGAACCATCATTGGGCCGAAAACATTCTAGGTCCCCTTCCCTAGAATCGGTTTGCTCAGCTCCGAGGTCACCATTGCCTCAGTCGGAACGAAGCCATAGGTCCCACTCCTCTCGGTCTTCCAGGTTATCCGACCATGGCTTGGAGAGGGTGGTCAGTAGACTACTTAAATCGCAGGCCCTGGCCAAGATGTTAACCAGCCCTTCTCAACAGACTGTGGCTGTCCCGGTGTCTTCAGCAGTTCCTCCTCTGACTCCCCTTTTGTGTTCGGAGCCGGAGCTGGTTGGGGCTCGAATCTTGGAAACGTCAGAGCCGATACCACACCTTTCGGCTCCTTCGTCGGCTCCGATCTTTTCATTGGTTCCTTCCTTGGAGGGATCTCGGCGCTGGGACTCCCTCGTCGGCTCCGAGGGGGCGAGTGGCATCGGACCCTTGTCCGACCCCGTTCTCCCTCTCGGGGCTTCGGCGCAGGTGAGCTCGGCCCCGACATTGGCCTCAGAGCCGTCCCTCTCTGTGCCGGGAGGGGTTCATGTCTCTTCGGAGCAGAGACTCTCTGCTCTGCCTGACAGGGGTGCCTTCGAGGTCATGAGGAGCGTGCTGACTCCTGTCAGCTCCTCGATCGGCCCCTTCGGCTCTTCCCCCCCATGGTGCCTGCATCGGTCTCTGTCCACTCTCCTGACCCCAGGCGTGGAGAACATACGCTCCAGGCTGCCCCATTGGGCGTATCTACCTCTTCCAAGGCCTCCCCTGATCATTCAGAGGAGCCCCCTCAGAAGAGAAAATGTAAGCGGAAACATGTTGACTCCCCCGTAGTCAGTCACGTCTGATACTGACTTGGAGGATTCGGAAGGGTCCCCAAGATCCCCCTCTGAGGATGTCTCTTTTTCAGCCATCCTAGAGATCCTTAAGCAGAGGGGGAACTGGACTGCCCTTAACCCTTCCGAGGACGAGTCGGTGTACCTGGACGCGTTTGGTTCTCGCCCTTCCACCTCCTGAGTGTCTCCGCCCTTCGACCCGCTCATGGAAGTGGTGGCTCGAAGTGCGTGTTCAGCCCCAGACACAGTGGAACCAACTCCCCGCAGGCCCACTAAGTTCATTACAGCACCATCCGACAAAAATTTCTGACAAAAGGTGTCCCTGTTGATGCCATGGTGGTGGAAGCAGCCACTAAGAAGGAGTTGGCTGAGCCTTCGGTGCCTGTCCATCCACCTAATAAAGAGTCTAGGACAATGGACAGGTACGGGAAGCGGATGTTTTCTTCAGCGACCTTTTCCATGTGGTCGCTGAATTATCTGTGCCATTTTACCCACCTTCAAAGGGATCTTCTCAAGGAACTGGGTGATACCCTTCAGGATCCATCAGCTGCGGGGGCTCAGCATAAGATTAATTCCCAGCTGGCGACCCTTAACTCTATCTTCAACTCCTCCATGCGTCTCATTTCTTATGCAGCCGATGGGGCGAGTAGGGCCGCACGTACAGGTGTGGCTTTGAGAAGACATGCCTGGATGCGGTTATGTAACTTTGCTGACCCCTTTAAGGCATCCTTCACTAATACCCCCTTTGATGGTTCGGCTCTGTTTGGACCACAGGTGAAGGATACCCTTACCAGGTGTGAGCAGGAAGGCAAGACTCTCTCTGCTGTGGGAGTCCATTTTTTTACTCCCTCTAGACCATACCCTAAAGGTCAGAAGAGTGGACAAATGTGGTTTCTGAAACCCCAGGGAGTCCTGCCTGACACACGTGGCGAGTTTCCCTCCAGGGGCAGCGGAGGGAACAATAATAGACACCGCCCAAGGGGCAGGGGGTGTCCACAGAATCAGGGTAGCAGAGAGTCTTTCTCTGACAAACCCTTTCAGCACCCCTGAGGGGCTGCCCAACTGTCCACCTTCGGAGGCAGTCTGGGGAAGATTGTCACTGTACCCAGAAGCCTGGCAGCTCCTCACACAAGACAAATGCGTATGGTCCATCATATCCGAGGGTTACAAAATCCCCTTTGTCCACACCCCTGTACAAACAACCAGGTCCCTTCCAAATGTTCCACCTGGTCTAAGGGAACAAGCAGTGCTAGAAATTTCAAAACTGCTAAAAAAAAAGGGCCATCCAGCCAGTCCCAGCAGACCAGCAAGGATCCGGGATTTACTCCCAAGTTCTTTTTGGCACCAAAAAAGACAGGGGACTGGAGACCCATTTTGGATCTCAGCAGGTTAAACAAATCTGTTCAAAGAACAAAGTTCCGGATGGTCACGCTTCAGTCCATTCTACCTTTTTTGGGTCAGGACAATTGGATGTGCTCCATAGACCTTCAGGATGTGTACTACCATATCAAAATGGACAGACGCTCCAGAAGGTTTCTCCGCTTCCAGCTGGGAGCCAGTCACTATCAATTCAGAGCCCTGCCCTTTGGTCTCACCACAGCCCCCAGGGTGTTCACCAAATGCTTGGCAGTGGTTACGGCTCACCTGAGACGGTGAGGATTCCAGGTGTTTCCATATCTAGACGACTGGCTCCTTACTGCTTCTACCAGACATCAGCTACTGCGAGCCAGGGATGATACCATTCAAACTTGCTCCGAGCTAGGTATCTCAATAAATTTTGAAAAGTCTGCATTGTCGCCTTGTTAATCTATAACCTTTATAGGCGCAAGATTAAATACAAAAGAGCTGTCTGCAAAACGTCCTTTCGACAGAGTATCAGACATTCGCCAACATGTGCAGGTCTTACTGCAGTGCAAGAGGATTCAGGCCAGATTTGTACTGAAAACTTTGGGTCTCATGGCAGCAGCAATCACATTACTTCCCCTGGCTCGTTTTCACATGCGGATTCTTCAGTGGATGCTTTTTACCCAATGGTCATTTCAACAACTTCCGATATCACACAACATAATAATCACTCAATCATGCAAAGACCACCTGGCTTGGTGGATGGTCTCCCCTCTAGTACTTCAGGGCAGACCGTTTGTTCTTCCTCCTTCTGTTGCCACAGTGACCACGGATGCCTCCCTGATCAGGTGGGGGGGGGGCATTTTCAGGGCAGGACTGTTCAGGGCACTTGGCAACCTCTAGAGTACCACCTGCACATAAACGTTTTGGAGATGAGAGCGGTGCTTTTAGCGTTGCAAGCTCTTCAGGACTCTCTACCCACCGGGACTATTGCAATTCAAACAGACAATATGTCTGTAGTGTGGTACATCAACAAGCAGGGCGGAACCAAGTCCTATCCCGTATGTCGAGAAGCACTCAGACTCTGGCAGTGGGCGATCTCCTCTCAACGGTTTCTGATAGCAACGCACATCCCCGGGAAGTCCAACGTCATAGCGGACAGGCTAAGCAGAGCTATTCTCATGCCTCATGAGTGGTCTCTCAATCAGTCAGTAGCGGACAAAATTTTCCGCAGACGGGGTCAACTTTGCTGCGACCTTTTCGCAACTCCTCTCAACAGCAAGTGCGACGATTTCTTCACTCTCTTCCCCCTCCCCGGCCACTCCCCCAGAGACGCTCTAGTTCACGATTGGCCCCGGGGTCTTCTGTATGCATTCCCCTCCTTTTCCCCTAATTCCCAAACTAATTCAGAAGGTGACCGCATTGGGATCCAGGATGATCCTCATTGCCCCTTATTGGCCTCGATAAATTTGGTTCCCATTCCTGCATCGTCACCTGCTGGAGCAGCCTTGGAATCTGGACCCAGTGCCAGACCTCTTGGTCCATCAGTCGGTCGGGCTGCACCAATCCCTTCGGTCTCTCAACCTCACAGCTTGGTTGCTCAACTTCCAACCTTAGCCAGGCTTCCACATATTTCTCAGCCGGTGCGTGAAATCATCCTTTCTTCGCACAAATCTACTACCAGGAAGACTTATGCTAGTAAGTGGAAACATTTCTCTTTCTGGGCAGAGGCTAAAAATATAGACCCCTTTACAGCCCCTGTCCATCACGTTCTAGATTTTTTAGCAGAACTTTTTCGAGCTGGTTCCTCGTCTGCCACCATTAGGGTCCACTTGGTTGCCATCGCAAATTTCCACGCTGGCCTGTCAGAAACCAGCATCATGTCCCATAAACTTTGCAAGGCCTTTCTTAAAGGGACTATTTTACTTAGGCCCCCGTGGGATTTAAACCTGATATTAGCTTCCTTGATTCTCCCTCCTTTACTCTCCTGGAAGACTCTCTTTTTAGTAGCCATCACCTCAGCTAGGAGAGTTTCGGAACTTCAAGCCCTCTGTATTCGTCCTCCTTATCTTGTGTTTCACAAGGATAGAGTCACTCAGGACTAATCCTTCTTTTCTGCCCAAGATACATTCCCAGACAAACCTGAATCAGGCTATTGATCTACCTGTCTTTTTTTGCTAACTATTCGAACAAAGCTGAACAAAAGTTACACCAATTGGACGTTCATAGGCAATTACGTTTTTATTTGGATAGGACTAAACAAACAAGAAAATTGGACCAACTCTTCCTGTCCTATGCTGAGGGCAAACAGGGCCTGCCAGTTTCTAAAGTAACCTTATCCAGGTGGTTGGCCTCTATTATTACTTTGATTTATCAACTGAGACAGAAAGAACTCCCTACAAAACCAAAAGCTCATTCCACCAGAGCGTTAGCTACTTCGGTAGCTTTTCAAGCAAGACTACCAATGGAATCTATTTGTGCTGCAGCCACATGGGCCACTCCTCATACTTTCATTTCACATTATAAGGTGGATATGGCATCTAGGAGTCAAGCTGATTTTGGTTCCACTGTGCTCAAGAGTCTGTTCCGATGAGCCACCCAGGACTAAGGTGCTAGGGACGCTGTCCCATCCAGCAAGAATGAAGGCGAGATAGACAACTTAACATTAAGAAGTTATGTACCTACCATAACATTCCATGTTAGTTGTCTTCTTCTCGCCTTCTTTCTTACATCCCACCCTCCATACCCCAAGCCTGGACAGACTGAGAAGAGTCCCTTTTTGAGGCCTTCTTCCTCTGGCTGAGTCTTATCTGGGTTACGTCCTCCTCTGTTTTAATACTGTAGGTAAACCTGGTAGTTTGGACAGGTGTCCTTAAAATTTTTTCTATGGTGTTAGCTCTGCCAAATGAGATCTGGGTATCTAGCGCCAAGCATTGTGGGATATGAGGAGGCCTCGAGCCAGTAAATAGCTCTCGAGCTTTAGTAGAAGGCCGAGTCGGAGCCAAACCCATCCAGCAAGAAAGAAGGCGAGAAGAAGACAACTAACATGGAACGTTACGGTAGGTACATAACTTTTTAATGTTTAGCAAGTTATTTAAACCAGGTATTACACATTTCTACTAAAAATACAAACAATCTAAGATTACACTTTGGATTACTGTAAAGCTATGCTATGTTATGTCATAGTCAGAACCATGTTATAACAGTTCACTAGTATATTCTGGTTACAAATGGGAGTATAACTGGAGGCACACCACCAACCTACCTAACATTAACAGTCTGCTCTACTATATTCTGTATACATATGTACAGGAATGTCACCTTAGTTAGTGTTGTCAGTACTCTCAACTGAGAGTTGTGTGTACTGTGTGTAATTAACATTGTTTGCCATTTATGATAAAATATCATTTAATGCTATGCAGTACTGATAATATGTTTGGTTCTTTTGAATTTTTTATAAAGCTTCTTGGCCAAAATATGTTTTTTTTGGCCATGTTCTTGTGTTCTGACCAGAATAGTTTGTATCTGTCCAACCAGTTTTTTGCTACATAAAATTTTAATAAGGTGCATAGTGTTATTGTTATGTGTTTGGAGAAAATATTAGTCTTACTTTTGAATATATGCAGTATCGCTGTCTCCCAGGACAAAGTGAATTTTGAATAACCTGATTTCTCTAAGAGAAATCTTAGTGAGCACCATAGTTTGTAATCTGTTTTTCAGCTCCAGAATATGTGGAGGATGTCAGCCTCTTTATTAGGGCAAAAAGGACAATAAGGTGACTTAGAGGGATTGAATTTGTTAATGTGCATGATATGCATTATTGAAGGTCATGATCTGGGTATAAATTAATTTTTTATATGGCGTCAGTTTCATAGTATTTCTAATAGCTAATGCCTTCTGATTGTCAGGTATGATACTACCTTTTCCTTCCCAGAACTTTGAAAACAGTATTGTATTTTGATATTTAATTTTTACTGTTAATTTATATGTATTTGAGATAATTTTCTTTTTGTATAAAAGCAATTTTTGGATTTGTTGCACTAATTTGATATCTTGCTCGTTTACAATGATATCTGGTTATAGTACTAAGTATAAGATTTGTTTAATTATCACCTTATAATTATTGCTTGCTTTAATTATGTTCTTGATGTTTTCCAGTGAGAGGTTTTGTAGTTGGTAGAAGTCCCCGTACTGTATCGTTTTTTTTATTAATGGGTATTTATCCAGGTTTACCATAGAGTTTGCTAGTTTTATATCAGGGTTGTTATGAATTGGTTGTAGAAGAATAATCGTGTCTTTTAGATTTATTGATATCAGTAATTTCTTGAAAATTTCAGATTTATTAATTAAGATCGGGTGAATATTTGTAGTCTTAAGAGTTTCCTGATTAATGAAGGGAATCGTTTTTGGGTTCATTTTAGATGTCATCATGTTTTGGTGGAATATTTTAATCCATATTGGGTACCATTCATTACCTATTTGGGTTATAGTTATCTGTTTGCATGAAGCGACTAGCATTAATAATTTTGTAGTACAGTTGAAAATCAGGAAGGCTTAGACCTCCTTTTTCTTTTGGGGGTATTCATTTATTGTAGCTAATTCTTGTACTTTTTGGGTACCATATACATTTTGCGGGTCTATATTATAAGATCGATGGTTGAAAACATCTAACACCATATGGTCGATGTCTGCAAACATCGAACTTATAAAAACAACCAAAAAGAAAAGAAGTACCCTAATGGGTTTAAGCAGGGGGAGCAAGCCCCCCTGCCCCCTCCCACCCCCCACTACTTAAATATACCATCTCTGTGACCGTACTACATTGCAGTAAATGGAAATCTCCCCTTACGGAGATTTCCATTTACACATTCAATGTGCGCTTTCGCTGTTCTCGTGTCGACAATATCCACTTCGATATTGTCGGCTTTCGAGAATATTTGTTAGTCGAACTTTTATCTTGTTGAAGAAGGTAACTGGAATTTTCATGAAAGTGGCATTCAAATGATATAGAAGCTTAGGCAGTATGTTCATCTTGACCATTGAGGCTTTTGGTAAGGTAGAGAGTTTAAGCTATTCCCATTTATTAATGTTACCTACTATATTTGTCCAAGTTTTAGCTATGTTATTATTGAACATATCTGATTGTGTATGGCTGAAAACTATACCTAAATATTTCAGAGTATACTGCACTTTAACATTAGTCTCTGAAAAATAAAATTCCTTATGTCTCAGGGGGTTGATTGGAAATATAATTGACTTATTGGGATTGATTGCATAATTTGATACTAGAGAAAGCTTATCAATGGATGATAAGATTTTATTTAAGTCAGTGTTAGGATACTGGAAGTAGATATTGAGATTGTCTGCAAAAGCTGTGTATTTTATTTGGGTTGTAGATACTGAAATAAGGTGATGATCGATTCTCTGGGTGATTAGTACTAATAATGCTTCTATATAGAAATTGAACAGGTTTGGTGAGAGTGGGCATCCCTGTCTGGTGCCATTAATAATTTGTATTGGGTTAGATGTTTTCTTGTTTATATAAAGAGTTGTAGTTGCTTTACAGTATAGCGTTTTGATCATTTTTATGTATTCCTTTGGGAAAACAAATTGAAAAAGTATAAAGAGGAGGAATTTCCAAATGACTCTATCAAATGCTTTTGTTGCAACTACTGATAAAGCATATTTTGGGGATTTGTCCCTGGCACATAGGTGGGATAGGGCATCTATAGTTAGTGTGTTGTCCCATACTTGTCTTTGACTCATAAAGCCTAGCTGTTCAGGTACAATTATTACTGGAGCTACTTTCTGTATCCTGTGAGCTAAAATTTTTGAAAATATCTTTGTCTATATTTATCAGAGCTATGGGTTTATAGTTATTAGGATTTGTGGAGTCTGTATTTGGTTTTGGGATAAGTATTGTTTGAGTTGTTCAGAAAAAGGTCTGATATTCTAACTTCTATTATAAAGTTGTATAGTTTTAAAAGTATTGGTGTTAGTTGTTGCTTAAAATATTTATAGAATTCTGCCACGTACCCATCACGGCCAGGAGCTTTCCCAGGTTTTAGCTTCTCAGTAGCCTTTTTTACTTCCTGTCCTGTTAATGCACTTTTGAGACTATTCAATTCTGATTCATTAATCTGAGCGAATTCTAAGTTATCCACAAAGGTTTGGAACATGTCATGTATGTGATTATGTGGGCCGTAAATGGTTTGGAATATTTCTTCAAAAGCCCCTATTATTTCATTATCTGAGCTGTAGGTTTTGTCTTTATATTTTATTTCTTGTATTTTACATGTAGTGTTCCTGATTTTTTATAATTCTCGCTAACATTTTGGAAGGCTTCTGAGCCCATTCTGCATATCTGTGTAGCAGTCTTGGTTCTGAAAATGTATATTGTTGCGTTATGATCTCGTTTAATTGTTTTTGTACACTTGCCATTTGTTTCCTCAAGAATAGCAGTGTGATTTCTTTGTAATTCTAGTTCAATTTGTCATAGTTTACCTTCTAGGGTACTTATATTGTCTCTTATTTGCTTTTTGTAAAATTATGCTTTTTGAATAAGGGTATCCCTAGCCGTGGCTTTAAAGGCTGCCCATTGAATATCCAGAGGAGTATAATTTTTTGCAAGGTTTTCATTTAATTAAATTAGAGAGTTTATAATTTCTTGCTCCACTTCTTTAATTTTCAGCAGGTTTGAGTTTAAAGTCCAGTTTGAAGTATTGAGGGTGGTATTTCCAGTTTTAGTTTGTGTTATTGTTGTATTTATTTTTGAGTGATCTGACAATGATCTAGGTTCTGAGTTATACTGTACTTCATACATAGCAATGTTTTGAGAAATTAGAAGATGTCAATTCTTGACCAGGTCTTATGGTATGGGGAGAAGTATGTGTATCTGTTACTAAGACTGTTTGTCTTGTTAAGTTCTAAGAGATCTATAAGGTTGAAGTTATCAATTAATTCTGACAGAATAATTGTGGCTTGAGGCGATTGAGTATTATTTTTATTTGATCTAACAGAAAGTTAACCGAAAGAAAGGGTAACAAAGTTCACACCGGGGATCACACCAACAGCACTACTAGATAGGGGCCAAGGGTACTAGCTGCTAGTTCAAGGGTCTAGGGAACTACTAAAGGGGAGGTGAATACCGTACAACGTGGCTGGGCTAATATATGCCTTCGGGCAGATAGCCCAGTACCAACCTATGAACCTATCTATCTTTGGATGAATTTATTGTTATGTTCCAATCTCCACCAATTATAAACAAATGGTCTGGGTGCTTTAGAGGCATATTAATACTAATAAAAAAGCAGTGTAAAACCTTTTAGCTTAAAAGATAATTCTAATAAACTAACAGTAAGTCGTTGAAGTATAATTTAAAACAAAGGGGTGTCGCCACCAAATATACACTACCTCAACTGACCAGTGTGTGTATTATAACTTATAATTTAGCCGCTCTTAGTTTTAGAACAGGGGCTACACTAATGTTTCCATTAAGACAAGGGGAACAATTAGCTTCCATATTGATTTGCCAGAATAGCTCTCTGTATTCCAACCTTGTTTCTTGTGGCCCATCCCTCAAATCCACAGGAACTTTTTCAATTACAAAAAAGAAAAACTTAGCCCCCGCACAACTATTAGTGTGTTTTATAAAGTGCATTTCTATCATTTTTGGTATGTCATAATAGTGCTCGTAGAGCAGTCGTCTTAATTTTCACTCTGTTTTACCGATGTAAAATGCCCCACATGTTCCTCAGGTAGCTAAATATATCATCTCTGTCGTGTTACAGTTGTAAAAGGTATTGGCTACTATTTCTCTATTCCTACTAGGAATGTTAACTTTTTCCTGGTTCATAATATTGGGACATTGTGAGCATGCAAGCTGAAAGGTTTTATACTGCTTTTTTATTAGTAGTAATATGCCTATAACATATGTATTATTGAAGCTTGCTTCTGTACTGTTAATACATCATTCACTATTGACTACCTGCTTTTAAGTTTGTTTGTTTTTTTAAGTTTTAAAATAATGTACTTTTTAAAACAAAAGTTTTGTTTATTATTATGCACAGCATAGAATTTAAATACATGTGTACTATTTTGCACAAATGTTTTAGAAAGTGTGCAATTATATTTTATTTTTATGGACTTGTCACCTGATGTCAAGTAATTAAATGATTGTGATTGGGTTAGGGATTTTGTAAAGGGTATAAAAGGGTTGACTTTAGGCAGGGGTCTGCAACCTTCACTATCAAAAGAGCCATTTTGGCCCCTCTCACACCAAATAAAGTTCATCGGGAGCCACAAAACCTATTTGATCCCTAAAATGAAGATAACACAGCATATAAAGTTTTATATGTAGCTATTATCCTAACTGTAAAAGAACTAAGTTTATAAGAGCAATATTGAAAATCCATCCCTATATTAGTTCCTTTGTTGGGATTGCTTGATCCTTCTCAGTGTGTGTGTGTATGTGATATCTTTCAACCTGTTATAGCAAGAAATCTGGATGAAGCCATAAATAGTGGGACACAAAAGCCCAAAATATGGACACTTTTTTAAAATATTTCTCTTGCAAACTTAAAAAGTTGATAGAATAACATTTTACATTAGCATGAATTTTCTGAAGGGTATGAAGTCAAACTCAAATGTCTATTTTTTCTGACTTCAGCCCTCAATGATTTACCAGAAAACTACAATTTTATGAGAAACAGTGTGTGTGTGTGTGTGTGTGTGTGTGTGTGTGTGTGTGTGTTTGCAAAATGCATGTTAACAGACACCATGTTATTCTAGCAGGTTTATAAGAGCAATATTTATAGTCCATCCCTATTTTTGTTCCTGTGTTCCCCTTTATTTGTGTCTCTGTCCAGATTTATTGTGGTAAGACTTTGAGAGGTATAGAAACATTTCAGGAGATGCTGCTGCTGCCAGGGGATCGCTCTGTGTGTGTGGAATGCATGGCAACAGAAATCATGTTATTCTAACAAGTTTCTAAGTTTATAAAAACAATATTTAAAGTCCATCGCTTGATTGCTGTGTGTGGTGTGGTGTGTGTGGTGTGGCAGAGTGGCTATTATTTTTCAAAGCTTCAGGGAGCCACTGCAGAGAGGTGGAAGAGCCACATGCGGCTCCAGAGCCACAGGTTGCAGACCCCTGACTTAAGGTTTTGATGTTATCTGATGAAGTCTGTTAATTGTGGACAAAAACACATTGAGAGGTGTACAGAGAGCCTTAATTACTGGTTTAAAGGCTGTTTTTACTTTACAAGGTTGTCTTGTGCTGCTTGCTGCAGTAGTGCCTTGGATTTGTTATTGTTTTTTTGCTGGCACTGTTTTGCCTCTTTTTCTCTTTATTTTGCTGGTTTGTGTATTTTTAAGAGGCATGGAGAGCACTATTTCTTTGCCAAGGCAACTGCATTCCAGGAACTATGACATCTGCTAAACACTGATTGGCCAGCTAACTCAGCTGGTTGATCTATTGACTCCTATTGGTCATTCCCTTGCTACTGTTCTTTCTATGGGTCTTAGTAAGCACAACCTAGAAGGTTTGGTTGATGGAGGCGGAATTCGGACAAGGAGTGAATTGCACATACCCGAGGAGGATAGAAACAAAACTAATAGGCATTCTAGCAGTTCGAGCAACCAGTATGCTGTTATGGAAGAACCTACGGGTTTCCCGAGGATTTTTTCAACACAAGAGAGTGATGGGGAGAACGTGTGATCTGCAAGCCGTTTGGGGGCTGCTGTACCTGGAACATCAAGACAAGGTGACTATACAGTAAATTTACCTGCAGCAGGACAGACAAATGACTTTGATAAATGGTTGAAAAGACAATCTAAATTTGTTTTTAATAGTTCTGATATTGTTACTAATGAAGTTGTTGAAGTGAATACTTATCAGAGCAGTTTGGGCAAGCTACACGGTCTAATGGCTAAATATAAACCTTTAAGTATTGACACTGATTATCTGAATGAATGTCTTAAGTTGGAAATAGTTCCAAAAGGTTTGAGGGTGTGGAAATACCCAAACTATGTGCAAGTAGGGTCTGTTTACCATAAAGAACTACTTGAGATTTTTAATAAATGTGGTCTAGACATTGTTAGGGTGATTATTTGACAAAACTCAAAAACCTTGGTCGACTTACACCATGAAACAGATGAGGTTAACAAACGAATTGTAAATGATTTATTGTTTGCTGTAGATACTGAAAAGGGAAAGTATTACCAAATAAGAAATAGAGTTGAGGAGACATGCATTTTAAACATTAAGAGGAAAATTTAAGAAATTACAGAGGGACATTCAAGAGTACAAGGAAAATCATAGTTACCCCATTCCCAAATTATTTAGGAAAGATATTAGCACAACTGTGTGTGTTGAACCAGCAAGGGACTGTATTAATAGTGAGAATACTTTTTACATTAATGGGGTGCCAATCGAGGAAAGGGGTGTCAGTGGTCAGGAGGCGAGTAACCTTTAGAATTTCCTCCGTTGCGTAGATCAGAAAGAATAATGAATAAAAACGGTCCCCGGTACAAGCAGGATTTTTCCTGTTGGAGGGATGAATGGGGAACACGGGGGAGGGGGAGACGAGGGAAGTAAAAGAAAACCCCATCATTACTAGAGATTACTTTATTTGGACCATGAACAACTTTCATATTTTTAATTATAGTAATGTTGATTTGACATAGGAACATTTTGAACTCTTTCCTAATGGGTTTAAATTTATACCCAGCAAAAAATTCAGTATAACCAAACTCATTTTGATCTTAAACATGTTTACCATAAAGTTAAACCTTGAAGTATTCTTTAGAAATCAAAAAACTGGGGGGTTAATGATAGTCTCAGAAGAAAAAGTGTGTTTATCCCCTCCCCTGCACCCCCAATTGATGAATTTTGAGCGAGTAGGGGAAAAACAAATACGAAAATAAATTCCCAGAAACAAAATTGGTTTTAACCTTACTAAAAAAGAGAAGGAAATTTTAAACTACTTTAAGAACAACAATAAAATTAGGGTGACGAAACCAGATAAGGGAGGTGGAGTAGTACTTATGGATTTTATTCTATATGAAGGCAAAATGTTGGATATTTTTGGTGATACCGAAACATATGTTAGGGTCTCAAAAATGAGGTCAGCATAGTATATCAGAAGATTGATGTGGCTATTAGTGATCTCTTTATGGAGGGGATTATTGACCTAGCGACTTTTAAATATTCAAAGAATGATAAACCAAAAGTACCCAATATTTTTGGCATCCATAGGGAAGCCTTCTAGCTTATCTACCACAAGAGGAGTGGTTTCTGGCCCAGAAATTGTAGTTTATTGGCCGTTTGGACAGTTTTCTTTTCCTTCTTTTTCAACTTTCTCATTTAAAAGCCCGCGTTTGCGCTTGTTTCCTACTTTTCCTGTAACTAGTCTAGTCCAGATACAGATTTGCTGTATCCAGGACTGTTTGTAAGCTTATGAGCCTCCCAAGCCTTTCTATGTCAGAGGGAAGTCTTCTAGCTTGTCAGAGGGAGTGATAAGCACTAAGTAGCCTATCTACCACAAGAGGAGTGGTTTCTGGCCCAGAAATTGCAGTTTATTGGCCGTTTCTGGTCTAAAAGCCCACATTTGCACTTTTCCTGCCTTTCCTCTAACTAGTCTAGTCCAGATACAGATTTGCTGTATCCAGGACTGTATGTAAGCTTCTGAGCCCCCTAAGCCTTTCTGTGTTGGAGGGAAGCCTTCTAGCTTATCAGTGGGAATGGTAAGTACTAGGTAGCCTATCTACCACAAGAGGAGTGGTTTCCGGCCCAGAAATTGTAGTTTATTGGCCATTTGGACAGTTTTTCCATCTTTCAACTTTCTGGTTTAAAAGCCTGTGTTTGCGCTTGTTTCACGCCTTTCCTGTAACTAGTCTAGTCCAGATACAGATTTGCTCTATCCAGGACTGTTTGTAAGCTTCTGAGCGGTGCCAAAGTCTGCTGTTAAATTTTTCCCCTAGATCTGCTAGTTGTCTCCTCTCCTGCACATTTACTAGCTTATTAGCCTAGCACTTTACCAGATATCTTGTAGCAATTATTGTAGCACACAAAAGTGCTACCAGCACTAAACGTTCTGCAAGGAAATAGCTCCAGTACTTATTATTAATGCCCACCCCTCCAGCATGTCTTAAGGTCAGTTCCTTGTGCTTTTTCCAATTAACCTGGTGAACTTGGGCATCGTGAACTTGGGCATCTTGAGACAATGTAGCAACAGGCTCATGTACAGAGACAACCCTTTCCTCTTACCTCCCGAGAGATGTACTTATATATCCAAATTGGATGCCATGCACAAGACCAGAATAGCTGGTTAAGAGGAGAAGGTCAACACTTGCACCACACCACTTGGAACACATAGCCCTCTAGAAAACACACCAGCACTGCCTACACATAAAACACAAACCACACACCCACCTTCACCGAGGCTGTCAATAAAAATCTACCCAAACAGCAGAGAACTCCAAGGCAGAAACGCACTCGACCACCACAACACAACACTAAACACGAGACACATAACTCTCCTAAACAGTGTGCCACTCAACCAAAGCCCCTAAGGCAAAACAGCACGCCCAACACACTAGTCATAGGTGACTCGATAGTGAGACACACTAATATCCTACTCACTAGGTTGAATAAGGAGAAAGTGATAGTCAGCTCCCTGTCAGGTGCCAAGATCCGCCTCATAATGCACGTACTCAGGTCCCTCAACAACAGGTACAAATATGACTCTGTCATTGTACATGTGGGTGTGAATGACCTGAGATGTACCTCTCTCTCTAGACTACATGAAAAGAGACATGGAGGAGTTCTCGGATTATGTAGCCCAGGCAGGTATGACCCTAGCCTTGAACAGCATCCTACCATCACCCAGAATGATACCACAGTACAAGCAGAAAATTATTGATTTCAACAATTGGCTAAGTTTCTGGTGTCATTCTAAGGGGATCCAGTGTCTGTCTGCCTGGGATGACATGATTGACAGACCTCGATGTTTTGCCAGAGATGGCCTGAATCTGTCACCCCTGGGCTTCCAAATACTGGCCAATGCTCTTGCTACCCTTATTGCCTTTTTAGGTGGTGTTCCAAAGACCAAATTACCACCGTAACAGCTACAAACAAATGCAATCTGAGGGTCATGCTGCTCAATGCTAGAAGTCTAACTCTGAAAATGCACTCGCTCAAAGCACTCCTTAAAATGGAGAACATTGATATTTGTGCTGTAACAGAGACCTGGTTCAAGGCAGCAGAAAGCACCCCTGTACTACCAGGCTATAACTCATTCCACACCTGTGGCCCCAGAACTTGGATCAAAGCTCCAAAGATGGTGGTGTTTCTATATTCATAAAGGATGTGCACACCTCTGGACTGGTGGCCCAAAATAACGCATCACAGATTCCTGTCCCAGAGACTTCCCATACTCTGGAACAAACTACCTGTCTACATCAAACAAAGCTCCTCATTTAGCACTCTTCAAGAAAAATCTTGATGATTGGATGGGTAATAGGAAATTCACCCCAGGGATCACTTCTGTGACTCTGCTTGATAGGGGCACAGGAAAATAATTTTCTTGGGTGGCGAAAGCCAGGGTAACTTTTTGGCTGGGCTTAAATAGGCCCTAGGGCCAGTAGCCTAGTATCTACCTATGAACGTATGATACTTCAGGTGCAGCTAACATTGGGTAAGACAGTGATTCAGGTCGTAGCCTGCTAGAGGTCCCCAGCCATGTCCCAAGATCACACTCCACGTTCCTAAGCACCCTGGAGAATATTAGGGTCCAACCTAACACTGTCATACTGGGCGACTTCAGTTACCCCTCCATTAACTGGGGAAGCTACTCATGTACCAATACACTTGCCCAACACTTCCTGGAATTCATCAATTCCAATGCCCTGGACCAGCTCGTTCTTACCCCCACTAGAGGTAGTAACATCCTTGACCTGGTCATTGCTAACATGGGCGACCAATGCTTTACACCAGTCGGCAACTCCTCCCTGGTTAAATCCGAGCACAAACTAACCACCTTGGAAATCCACCCCCCAACCCACCCCCCACAAAGTTAACCACAATGAAAAACTTCTCCAAAGCTAGCTTTGGGCTGCTAGAAACAGAGGTGGCTAACTTCACGGCACCCATGCAAATAGAGAATAGTTGCATGACTGCCGAATCATACACCAGTGCACTGTATGAACACGTACATAAATGCATGGATCTTGCCATATCCAATAGAACTAAGATGCTCTCCTCCAAAAATAGGAAGCGAATCTGGTGGTCCCCTGCCATAAACAAACTCTACAACAGAAGATCGAAACTGATGCGGAATAAGGTGAAGTTCCAAGACTGGAAAAACTCCCTTATCAGCCTCAACAAAAAGTTGAGATCACTCATCAAATCCTCTAAAGCTAGCTATGAAAATAGAATTGCAGCAGATACTAAAGACAACCACAAGGCCTTCTATAGTTATGTAAAGAATCTCCACGGCAATACCCGGATTTGCTTAGAGCTACTGCACAATGGTACCTCCTATACCGAGCCAGCAGATATTGCCAATATATTGGCTGACAGATTCAGTGCCAACTTTACCCCTCTCCCCCCACCAAATGACCAGTCACAATACCAGTAGATTACCAGGCACCCAGTATTACTGCTGCACAGGTTAAAACAGCACTGTCCAAGCCCAAGAATACAGCAGACCTGACAATATCCCTAGCTGTGTTCTACATGAACTCCAGAGTGAACTGGCACCTCACCTGTGTGCCCTGTTCAATCACAGCCTCACCTCAGGCTTTGTCCCTGCCGAATGGTGCTTTGCTACAGTTATCCCTCTCCACAAAGGAGAAGCGACTACAGACCCTGGGAGCTATCGCCCCATTAGACTGACGAGTCTGATATGCAAAGTCATGGAACGCATCATTGTGGACCTAATAAACAAGGATATAGGGAATCTCCAAACTCTGGATCCCACATAGTTTGGTTTTGTGAAGGGTAGATCATGCCTGCTCAACTTGGTCGACTTCTTTGAGTCAATCACCAGAGCCGTGGATGAAGGCAAGGTGGTTCATACAGCCTAACTTGATCTGGCCAAGGCCTTTGATTACATTCTCCACTCAGGAATCATAGAAAAGCTCACTAAGCTGGGCATCAACACTAGGTGGGTTGCAAACTGGCTCACAGATAGAATCCACAGTGTAAAAGTAGCTGACTCCAAGTCAGACTGCCAACCAGTCATGAGTGGAGTCCCACAGGGTTCAGTCCTGGGTCCTCTCCTGTTTGGTATCTACTTCTCTGAGGTCCAGGCCAACACAAAGGGATTCTGCCTGACAAAGTTCGCAGACAATTGCAAGTTGGGAGCTGTTACTAACTCCCCAAGTGATGCTGACATCCTACAGAAAGGCCTCGCTAAGACCAACAACTGGTGTCAGAACCAGGCCTTAAGCTGAATGCCAGAAAATGTGTCGTCATCCCACCCACTTTGGGAAAAACCCGGTTCCATTGAATCACCATATCGATGGTAGTCTACTGAACACAGAAGGCGTTGTAAGAGATCTGGGAACACATGTTGACAGCAACCTGTCTTTTGACTGCCACATTGCCACTGTGGTCAAAAAGTCCTTCTATGTGGCACATCTCATTACTAAGGGTTTTGCAACCAGGAAGAAGGAGGTCGTCTCCCTCTGCGCTTCCCTCATTAGGCCGGTCATCTTGTACAATGCCCCATTTGGCATGTACCTCACTAGACACCTGCAACAACTGGAGAGGCCACAAAAGTACCTCACAAAGAGGATCCTAGACCTTAAACACTTGTCCTATATGGACAGACTCAAAAAACTCTAATTATTCTCTGTTTCATATTGCCTACTTAGAGGCGATCTCTGCTTGACATACAAAGCCATGTCTGACCCAGCTCTGTTAGAAATGCTACATCTAAAGAAATCCTAGTCCCTCCGCACTACACGCTCCAGAGACCTCAACCTCATTACCACAATCAACAGAACGTGCTGGTGGGAAAGGTTCATAATCCAGAGGCTACCCATGGTATGGAATAGACTTCCCATACATGTCAAACAGAGCACCTCACTGGCCTTCTTCAAGAGAAATCTTGATGAGTGGATGGGAAATAAAAAATTCGCCCTGGGGATCACTCCAGTGGCTCTACTCAACAGAGGCACTGAAAACTAAGGTTGGATGGCACGATGCCAGGGCAATCCTTTGGTCTAATCTTGTAAAGGCTCCAGGGCCATTAGCCTAGTACACACCTATGAACAAAGAAGCATTCCTTTTAAACTGTACAGATTGTTTAGTGTTACTACACTTTCTGCTTTAATTACAGTTTTTTGTTTTGTAATTCAGAATGATAGTAAAATGTCTAGTGAATTCATCACTTGAAAGAGGCCATTAAACTATAAACTACGTCTCTTATAAGCATATCCAGAATATATATATATATATATATATATATATAAAATGTGTGTTTGTATATAATAAAATACTCCATTTTTGTGCATTAAGGATTATTTTACGCATGTAAGGCCACTCAGCCTTTTATCTTTTGCTTTACATGTACCTCTCTTGGTACACTTCTTTAGAAACACAAAATAGCCTTCAGTAAAGGAAAAGCTCTGTCTGAAGATCATAAGTCTTTGAACTCTACATCTACCCTGTTAAAATTTCTGACAAGACTGGGTCATATCTGGCAGTAATCACAACTGACAGGTTCATTGGTAAGTACTAGGCAATTGGACTGCAGACCATTAAAAGTCGACTGAAAAAACCCTATTCAAAATTGCCCTCTAGCCTCAAGAAGCGAAAGACAGTATAGAACAGGAGAGAATTTGAGGCTGCCCTTCCAGTTTATCTAGGTTTATCTGGAATATAGCAAGGGTGTTACGCTTGCATGTCTTATTTATCTGCTGATGAAGGTTTAGTTCCTATAACTGAATATTTGATCAGCTGCTAGAAGATTAATTGTAATTCCAAGTGTTCGTTGCTCCTGAGCTCCCTTGCTCAAGGAGAAGTGTACTTAACCCGGGTGCACGCTTACGTTAAGATATAAATCACATTGATCATATATGTGAAGATCTCTCTAAGCTGTTTTTGTCTTTTGTTGTAGATGTGGCAGAAATAAACTTTTTGCTTGTTTGTTGCTGGAAAGAGAAATTTCCTGTAAATATTCCCTTAGATTTAGTTCTTTATTGTACTTGAGTAGCATATTATGCTAGTTTTGGACTATTACACTGATAGAAAATATTGTCTCTTGACTTTGACTTTGAATTACTGCCCTTAGCTTCTAGCACGCTGCATAATACAGAAAACTACTGAGCAAAGGTGAGTCTTTCAGATGAGGTCTTTAATTCTGTCGGTTTATCTTTGGTGAGTGAGGTATGCTGAATTTGCCAACTACTGTGTGGTAATGACTGAACTGATAAAACTCCTTCCCTGAGCATTTGCTTAGAATTAAATTACTCCACATGATCTATAGCATTGTAAAATATGAGCACGCATAACTGATGTTCGATTTTTATTTTTTTAAACAGTGAATACGTACGATACTGGGAAGCTCGAGGGATTGATGTGGTTGCCTGGACCGTGAACAACGCAGTTGAGAAGACTTACTTTGAAAAGTTACTTCATTGCAACTATATCACAGACAGCTTACTTCAAGACTGTGAACCTCAGGCATAATTTGCTCACTTTAGTGCTTCTTGTAGGCAAACAAGTGATGGCAACACTTGTACTTACATTTAGCTTTTCTCTAGTTAATTATTATCATAATTGGTGCAAAATACAGAGTATAGGTCTTTATTGTTTGGGAGAATTGAAACAATTACTAAGTAGAAGATACATAACCACAGAGCGAATAACTTGAATATCATGTTGATCTGTAACAGCATTGATGATCACTACATTTAAACTAAGTTCTGAGTGTCTAAATTTATTGATATGTGCAGTAGCCACATTCTTTTAAATTAAGCAATGTTATTTAAAAAATTAACATTATCACTGTTTATGACAATAATAAGTTCTTAATGTTCAGAAGTTAATGTTCATATGGGCCAGAGATGTGATCATGCATATATGCCCTACTGTTTTTATACTCCACCTTACACTGTTGTGACTTTTCGCCTCACAGCAAGAGGTTCTCCGGTTCGATTCTAAGCTGGAGTGCCTTCTGTGCGGAGTCTGCATGACCTCCCTGCGGTCGAGTAAATTTAAAAGACATGCAGGTAGGTGCATGCTTGTGTGGGTGTGCCTTCTTTGAAGGTTGGGAGCCGGGCTGGCAACTCAACACCGTAAAATTTACAATCAATCATTAGCGGACCAGAGTTCCACTGTGGCGACCCCTAACTGGGAAAAGCCGAAAGACACTAGTAGTACACTATTGTGACTTCAGTCTCATGCATGTTTTCAGTCTTTGCATAAGCTTTAGCATAGTCACTACTAATGTGAGAAAAACAAGAAAATTAGATATCCAGTGCTTAACTGGGAACCTCTGATACTCCTAGCATGACTTCATGATCGTCTGCGTTAGGGAATTCCTGTTTGAGAACAAACTAGTTAAACATCTAAATCTTAAGTGGTCTTGCTGACCTACAGATTACAGTTTCTTTCATGATGTATCTGCCCTATGAACCTTCTATAATTCTACAGTTTATTTGCAATGGTGCTGACTTTTAGACTTTTGAGAGATGTGGTGTACTTCATAAGGCATTCAGAATTAAGTCCATAGGGCTGCAAGATCTTGTGGATTGGCAGCTTTTTTGGTGCCAGAAGAATCCTGTCTGCCAAAAAGATCTTGGTAATCATCACAATGTCCCATCACTAACTGTAGTGTGTGTGTGTGTGTGTGTGTGTCTTTTAATCCATTTCATTGCTTTCAACTCTGAAATTTCTGATGGCTTTTGTAGCAAAAATAGCTTATTTTTTATTACTTGTTTAATGGATTTGTTCTTTCTGTCATTGTTCATTTTTGAAGAAAACTTGGATTCATTTAGAGTTTACAGCACTTTACAGCTTACACCTATTAGACTTTGAAACAGAGTAATCTCCATGTATGTTTTACAAATGTAATATTGTTGACATTAAGTTAGCAGATATTGTAGGAAGAGAATAAGCTTAAAGTTTACAGCTACCGTCGCTGAAAGGTTCAGTCTTCTCTTACTAAAATGAAGAGGTAGTTGCTTTTCAGATGTCTTCAGTGCCAATAGTAAAAACAAAAATTGGCCAGCAAAAGCAGACATGGATGTTAGAATAAATAAGTCCTTTATTTCAAAAAATATTCAGACCGGTTTCGGCAAAGATTGCCTTCTTCAGTGTAGGACAAACATATAATGCCCTGTTATCATATGTAATATATACATGATGCTAACCAATAGGCAAACAGAAGTCATGAATATTCATGAAAAACTGATGATATGAGATACAAAAGATACCCTGAAGCCTTGTTCATTCAAAAAAGCTCAAAGTGAACAAGTGTAACACTTGAGTACAAAAATAGACAATATGAACAAATACAAAAAAGAAAAGAAACACATGAATATGAACTAATGACAATAATAAAATATAATGAACCATATAATAATACATAATTGTAAATTACATATTAAATAATTCTCATTATAAAGAGGGAAGTGATTAGGACAAAAAAATAAATAATAGAATAGTAAACATAACTGTCATTCATGTAATGTATACATAATGATAGATGATAAATGCCCCCAAAAAATATATATAATAAAAATGCACCAAAGGTAATAAACCACAAATATATGAAACCTGAAACTAGACATTGACTATTCATTGATGCTTAGAGACAGAAAAACTCTGCATAGTGGATCACTACAGATGGTCATTGAGGCCAGGAGAAAAAAGGCCCCCAAGGGTGACAATCCAGTATTTCTCTTTATGATCCAAAAGACCATGCCAACCCTGTTTATGACTACGATCGCCCATGATACGATCAATAATCATAAAAGTGAATTTGGCTTGTGGATGTTTGAGAGTATGTTGGTACAGGGCATTAGTAGTTTTGTGATTTCTAATATCACTACGATGTTCATTAATTCTAGATCTGAGGGGCCTGGATGTTTGGCCAACATAAAACGCCCCACAGTAACAGTTGGCAAGGTACACAACCCAATCACTACCACAATTGCCAAATATTTTGATGTTATATACTTGACTGGTATTGCGACTTGAAAATTCCTTAGATTTATTCATCAATGAGCATGACCCGCAATGACCACAGGGAAAGGAACCCACTAACTCCACTCCATGTAATGTAAGTTGTTTGTGGCCCCCCCCACTACCTATGTGTTTATAATGAGATAAGTATGAACCCAATGTTTTGCCTCGTTTGTAAGCAAAGCGACACTGTTGCCCCAAAAGTGACCTCAATTGATCACTGGCAAGCAAGATGTTCCAGTGTTTATTAATGGTGTTCCTTATCATGTTAATGTTTCTACCAAAGGTAGTGATGAATCGAAGGGGGGCCCCCAATGTGGTGTCCCGCTCTGTTTTATATTCTAACAACTTATCCCTATTGATCTGGTTGACCCGGCATCTGGCTAAGTTTACATCCTTGTTATCATAACCCCTGCTGGTAAATCTCTGACACAAATCCATGCAAGCTAAATCATATTCCGCACCATTTGAACTGAGGCGCTTGATACGCATGAATTGTGACACCGGAATACTCCTGATAGTGTGGCGTGGATGCTTGCTGGAAGCATGTAACAAGGTATTGTATTGTGGGTATTTACGGAAAACCTTAGTTGATAATGTAAGGTCCTGATTCTTGGTGACTGTAACATCCAAAAAATTTATGGTATTCTGATCATATGATAGCGAGAATTCCAGTCCCCATATATTACTGTTAAGGTATTCGACAAATTCACGTCAATAACCCAAATCCGCACACCACACTAACCAGCAGTCATCCAGATAACGTCACCAGATGTCCCTTTCAACCTGATAAATATTGTGTGAATTGTCATAAATCATGTACTCCTCAAAATAAGCCATAAAAAGGTCAGCATAAATGGGAGCGAAAGACGCTCCCATTGCTGTACCTTGCAATTGCCAATAACACTGGCCTTGAAAGTAAAACACATTTTTATTGAGTACATGTTCTGACAAACAAATGAGTAGACTGTTAAATCCCGGTGTGTACAAATTTGCCCTGTTCAGCCAATATTGAAGAGATTGTAGGCCTGCCCAATGTGGAATACTGGTGTATAAAGCCTTGACGTCCAAAGTACACATGTACCACCCTAGTTCTAACTGGGTATCCTGGATAATCTGTAGGAATTGGGTTGTGTCCTGCAACCTAGCCCTGAACAAGCCCAACAAAGGTTTAAGGTATTTGGTGAGAAAGGCTGATAGAGGTTCCGTTAGTGATATTGTTCTGGAGACAATAGGTCTGCCAGGAGGTTTGATTAGTGATTTATGAATTTTTGGCAAAAGGTATAGAATCTGTTTGCAGGGTTCTGATACAGTCAGGGATGAAAGACATTTTTTAGTAATAATCCCCTCCTCAAAAGCAAGATTTAGAAAAGAATCAATTTCCTCTTTAAAATGCGGAGTGGGATCTATGGACATATGCATATAGCAAGTTTTATCTGATAGTTGTGACAACCCCTCCTGTATATAATCATCTGAATTAAGTACCACCACAGCACCTCCCTTATCAGCTGGGAGAACCGCTATGTCTTTGTTGTTACGTAGTTGATCCAATGCCAACTTATCACATGTAGTAAGATTATTTTGTAACATAATGTGACCATGATTTTCAAAATGAAGGTCCCTCAATACAGATTCCATGAAAATCGAAACATATTTATTCATAGGTGGTTGAAACACAGATCTACCAAACCTAAAATCATCCGATGTATGAACTATCCTGAGCAAAAAACTATTTCAAATTGAGGTTGCGACAAAAAGCCTGAAGATCCTGAATAATATGATATTCATGAGAGAAAAAAGCTGGTATGTAATTGAGGCCCTTATTCAATAAGGCTGTTTGTTCTTCTGATAACAGGGTTCTAGAAAGATTCAAGACATTTTGATTTGGTACCTGGGCTGTAGCTAAGTCAGAAAATTGTTGAGTAAACCCTGAAAAGAGATGTCCGGAGGTTCTTTTCTTGTGCTTCCTGCCCCCCCCGATGCCCTGTGCCACGTCTAAAGGGATGTTTTTATTACTTTTCTTTCTGTTGGGTAATCCCCTATCAGAAACCCCTTTAGTGCCAATAGTACCAGTCTGTCACCACAAGTAACAGAGACACCACATTGTTGCTAATTGTATATTACTTATCAAATACATTCTTGTAAGTGCATGTGTAATTGCAGTTTGCATATACAGAGACAGCAGCTATTACTCTAAACCTTTCTTAGGTTGTAGGAGATGCAAAGAAGAGTTAACTCAAGCAGCAGTTTGTGTTTGCAAAATATACAACATATGCTTCGGTACAACAATGTAGAAATATTCTGTTTCTACGTAGTATGTGTTTTGAGATCGGTATGAATGACATACCTCAGATAGCATTTGAACACTTTGTGTGTGTGTTGGGGGGGGGGGGGGGCAAAACTACTTTATCCCCCCAAAAAGTTGGAGAGAAGTTATTTTTAACAACTGTTTGCACTACTGGAATCAGAATTGCCATTTTCACAATACCTGTTCTCAGACTCCTGTACAAGTTCCACGGTCAAGCCTTGTTGCAGATGTTCTTCGTGTTTCACTGTTGCAGTCATCACATTTGGGTTATCTGCTTGCAGTAGCCCTTAGTCGGCCTGATTATCAAATTCTTAGGTCCTGCGTCGGTTGCTGTCTTATCTTCCATGACGTCAGGTAGTCAGGGGTATAAAGCATGCAGCCGATGCCATTACATCTGTCTTTCTTGCTGTGCTGTGCCCGAAGCAGAAGCAGTTCACAAGTGCCGGTCGGCCAACTCCTGAAATTTTCGTTTTCTAGTTTCAGAACCGAAGTCTTCCACTAAAGCTAAGTACCCCATTGGGGAAACTTTTACTTGCTCTAAACCGATGTCAGTAAAAGTCAATAATTGTATTTCTTGTGGAAAGCAAATACCTCAAAGATTTTCATTCGTACTGTATTCCTTGCATAGGCCCTGACCACGACGTACCTCGCTCTCTGTTTTGTGCCTTATTTAAACCACAAACTATTCATCGTCTGTATATTTTCGCTTCTAAATATTTTGGTACTCTGTACATTTATCCAGATATGTCTTCGGTAAGCCACCTGACTACCAACATTCTGAACAAACGCAAAGATAAAGACAGAGACAAGCCGCCTTGGTCCAAAGCTGCCGACGACACTTCTAAGCTAGTCGCCAGTTCACCGGTACTCAGTGAGGCACTTTCACAGCCCCTGATACCCGCTACTTCAGATTCGCAGGCCTCTACTGAGACCCATTTTGGAGTCCGGTATGCCGCGAGATGCTTAAACTGTGGAACCTGTGGGTGTCTCTACCTTGGATGGGTCCAGAGCCGCTGTGCAGGCACCGGCTTCCGAGGGTGTATTCAGGCCTACTGACTTGCATATTAAACCAACGCCATCTTCTTCTTCTAGGCCTAAAACTCGAACCATGCCTAGGAAACTGACACCCAGACCACATGGTCAGGCCTCTATGCCTATAAAACAAATGATAAGAATGGCTGAAGACATTATGACTTTACAGGGGAAGCCAACCTTCCCCTTCTAAGAGACCTAGGACTGAATTTGCTTATGATACTTCTGACCAGGATTCTGAAATTTCTGTCTCCTCTGATGATCAGGATTTCCCCGTATCTACCTATGAGGAGTCTGATGCAGAGGACTCTATTTCCTCTGCTTCACCCCTAGATAATGTTTCTTTTGGTGAAACATTGCATACTCTTAGGGAACATTTTCACTGGGAAAGCCAGGATTACTCTGATTCTAAAAAGAGGCTTGGAGATTTCTTACTCCTGCCCCAACACAGGCCTTTAGCTATCCCTCCTGTGTTGGACATTGTTGACAATGCCTTTTCGGAATCTAGCTTGGCCCCCTGACTCTTTTCCTCCTGCTCACAGAAAACCTGATAGCTATTACAGGGTACCTGATTCTCATAAGTTCCTTTTTAAAAATCCTACTGCGGACCCTGAGACCATTTCACCGGGACCCAAGGGCATTAAGGCTACTACTGCCAAAAATCCTACTCCCTCTGATAGAGATTCCAGGGCCCTGGATAGATGGGGTAAGAAGGTATACACCTGTGCAACCTTGGCCATCAGAACCTTAAATTGCCAGTTTCATATGTTAAAGTATCAGCAGCATATTGTTGGATTGCTTAAACAGAAAATGATGTTGATTCCTGATTGTGCTGAAAATAAGGATTTACAGGATTTAATGCATTCTGCTGAACAGGTGGGAAAACATACTTTGCAGTGTGGTTTTGATTCACTAGAGGCATCTTGCAGGGCTGCTGTCACCGGGTCTGTACTTAGAAGGCATGCTTGGCTTAAGGAGCAATATCTGCCAGATCATGTTAAAACTAAATTGCTGGATGCTCCCTTAAATCAAGACCGCCTGTTTGGCGACAAAGCAGAAGAAGTTCTTAAAAAGATTGAGGAAAAAGCTAAATCTATGCAAACTGTTAAAGATTTCTTACAAGTGCAGCCTCCTAGATTTAGTAGGCATTGGCCCTCAAAAAATTGGTCCTTTCCTGCCTCTTCCAGGCCTTCTCAGTTCAAACCCAGAACCAGCAGAGCACCCAGGCTTCAGTCCCAGAGTAAGCACAGGACTAAGCAGTGGTGGGCTCCCACTTCCAAATCAGGGAGGAGTAGTAAGACTCCCCCCTATGGTAAGCTGTCTCAATGACTTATCTTTAAAACTTCCAAGCACTTCTCAACTGACTGCTCCTTTAGGGGGAAAGATTGCTCTGCAAGCAAAAAAGTGGGACCTCATTACCCGGGACAAATGGGTTTTAAACAGTTTCCCAAAGATACAGAATTCACTTCCACATGCTACCAACCCCAAACAGTTGACCAGATCTACCACAAAATCAGTGGGCAGAGGCTCAAAAGCAAGTACTCTGTCTCTTAAGATTAAAGGCTATTCAGACTGTACCAGAAGAGGAAAAGGGACAAGGTTTCAGCTCAAGACTTTTTTTCTGGTACCCAGAAAAGACAACTCATGGCATCCTAAACTGGACCTGTCTATCCTAAACACCTTTTTGGTGATTCCAAAATTCAAGATGCTAACTCTTCACCAGTTGCTTCCCATGATAGGCAAAGATGCCTGGTTGGCAACACTGGATTTAAAGGAAGCTTACCTGCACATCCCAATCAGAGAATCTTGCAGAAAATACCTACGCTTCAAAGCAGGCTGCATGCACTATCAGTTCTCTGCACTGCCCTTTGGTTTATCTACTGCGCCAAGGGTATTCACAAAGTGTCTAGCTCCAGTCATTGAATTTTGCAGGCAAAGAAATATTCAAATATACCCGTACCTGGACGATTGTCTAATTCAGGCAGAAAGCCAGGACATGCTTCTGAATCATCTGGCATTTGTACAAAAGATGTTAACTTGTCTGGGGTACACCATAAATGAAAAGAAATCGCATCTGGTACCCGGTCAACAAATTATATTCCTGGGAGCAAGCTTGAACACAGCTTCCCAGATGGCTTTCCTCACGCCAGAAAAACAAATTCATTTAGCAACTTACTTCAAACTAGTGGCCAGAGAAACCCTGCTATCTGTAAGGCAAATACTGCAAGCCTTGGGGTTCATGGTCTCATGCAGTCTACTAATTCCATATGCAAAACTGCATATGAGGAAACTACAGTGGGGTCTAAAAAGCCTATGGTGTCAACATTTTCAGGATCTAGAAACAATGATTCCTATCATACCTTGCCTACGGTTAGAATTCCTTTGGTGGGCAGAGCCCTGCCACCAAAACAAGGGACTACCATTCACTCTACCCCCTGCCGCCCCAACCCTAACAATAGATGCATCAGACTATGCATGGGGGGCTCACCTGGCAGAGAAGTGCATTCAGGGCAAATGGAACCAAAGTCAAATGCACCTGCATATCAATCAAAAAAAAATGTTAGCTGTACAGAATGTTGTGACAGCCTTCAAGGACCACATTCTTCCAGGACAATTAATGGTAAAGACGGACACCACTGTTATGTGGTACATAAACAAGCAGGGGGGTACCCATTCTTACCCCCTCTGCAGACTAGCCATGGCTCTGTGGAACACAGCCTTGAGCTACCAAGCGCATCTACAGGCTCAATTCCTGCCAGGAAAACTAAATACACTGGCAGACTATCTAAGCAGAAATCTCATGGACCCACAGGAGTGGAAACTGGAACCGAAGATTTTCAACATGTTGATCAACAAATGGGGGATCCCGGATATAGACCTGTTTGCTGCCCCCCAGAACTACCAATTGGACAAATTCTGCACAAGCACTCCCCACAAACAAGCTTGGAAAGTGGATGCTCTGTCCTTCAGCTGGAAAATCTATCAGTTTATGCCTTTCTTCCTCTGCCTCTCCTCTCCAAAGTGCTCCTAAAGATCAAACAGGACAAACCAAAGATGATACTGATTGCACCAAACTGGCCACGCCAGCACTGGTACCCCCTCTTGCGCAGTGTGTCACAGCTGGCCCATGGCACCTACCTCAGACCCCTACCCTGCTGTCTCAGCAGGAGAGCCAGATTTTATGCATATATATATATATATATATGTATGTATATATGTATATATATGTATGTATATATATGTATGTATATATATGTATGTATATATATGTATGTATATATATGTATGTATATATATGTATGTATATATATGTATGTATGTATATGTATGTATGTATGTATATATATGTATGTATGTATATATATGTATGTATATATATGTATGTATATATATGTATGTATATATATGTATGTATATATATGTATGTATATATATGTATGTATATGTATATATATATATATATATATATATATATGTATATGTATATATGTATATGTATATATATATGTATGTATATATATATGTATGTATATATATATGTGTATATATATATGTGTATATGTATATATGTATATGTGTATATATATATATATATATATATGTATATATATTTATATGTGTATATATATGTATGTATGTATATAGATATATATATATATATATATATATATATATATATATATATATATGTATATATATATATATATATATGTATATATATTTAATTGCTTTACATAATGGCGTTGGCTGCATGCTTTATACCCCTGACTACCTGACGTCATGGAAGATGAGACAGCAACCGACGCAGGACCCAAGACTTTGATAATCAGGCCAACTGAGGGCTACAGCAAGCAGATAACCCAAATGTGATGACTGCAACAGTGAATACACTCGAACATTTACATTTATGGTAAGTGTCCACAACTGTACTTTTCTAACCAGTGTCTTTAGGAGTAGTAGCAGTATTGAGCACCAAGTCATCTGTGTGTTGGATAACTCTGGTCATCTTCCTATTAGGAACTTAGCATAAATGTACGTGTTTGAATATATTCACTGCTGCCAAACTCTAGTTACCGTCCCTCTTATCTCATCTTTCTTCTAGTTGTCATCTCATTCTTTACATCCTTCATTGGGAGTGACTCCCTAAGACCTTGTTGTCTGCACCTTCCTTCTCACTTCCATATCAGGCCCTCCTCCCTCTTTTATCTGAACCTGCTGCCTAGGGAGGGAGATAATGGGACTTGGGGCACACAGGACTGCTACCATCTGGTCCACTCCAGGTGTTAGTGCCAGGTTCTTCAAACTGACTTTAGGGCAAGAAGGATCTGAAGATGGTATCAACCAATTCACATCTTACCATTATTGTCCTTTTGTAATGATGGCAAATAGTTGGCCAGGACTTCGTGGGACTCTAAAGCTCCGAAAGTCAGGCAGATTCGTTGAACTGCTTACAGACAGGAATCCCAGAAGTGAGGACTGCAACAGTGATATAATCAAGCATCTACAGTCATGCATGTTCCTAACACAACTGTACTGCCATACCTTAATAAACAGTATAATGAGCTACTAAAGTGTTTCTGTTTTCCTGTTCATCTGAACGATATCATCATATTGGCCTCTCTGCAGATAAACAGTATAAATGTAAGCCAGTGGTACCCATTTTCATAAAGTACCGAAACTGCAATGCAAGTGGTGGAGGCTTGTCAAGGCAGGCCATCTTGCTCCAATAATAAAAAAATATGTATTAATAAACATTTTTAACTCAGTTTGTGTTGTAACTCACTGCCTTGCCCTTCTAAAATTTGACTTTTTGACAAAGTTGAGGTAAATGATGGGCAATCTGTCACACAAACTTACAAATGTGCCCCTCATGTTCATGCTATGGTAATTTTCCTGAGTATTAAACCAGGCTAGGATTTTGGAAAAATCCAAGGGATATGATGAATGGCACATATGAAATAGTGCCTGAATTTTTGATGAGAAACATATGATGTTCTTTCGTGTTTCACTGTTGCAGTCATCACACTTAGTGTTATCTGCCTGCAGGTAGCCCTCGGTCGGCCCAAATACCAGAGACTTAGTATTTCTGCATCGGTTGCTGTCACTCCAAGACTGACGTCAGGGGTATAAAAACATGCAGCCGACGCCATTACATCAGTCTTTCTTGCCAAGGAGCCCATAGCAGAAGCAGTTCGTACGAGTGCCAGTTGGCCACTACCTGAGTTTTCGTTTTTGAATTGAATTATCCTGAAGTCTTCTAAAGCTAAGTACCCCATTGGAGATCCTTTTTTCTTGCTCTAACCGATGTCAAAAAAAGTTAACAATTGTCTTGCCTGTGGAAAGCAAATACCACATCGAGATTTCCAACCGAGATTTCCATTCTTACTGCGTCACCTGTTTAGGCCCAGACTACAATGTCCCCCACTGTCGGTTTTGTGCCTTGTTCAGCGCCTGAACTATTCGTCATCGGGCTCTTTTTGTTGCTAAATACTTTCGTTCTCAATCTCCGTATTCTGAAATGGCGTCGGTAAGCCATCCCAACTATCGATCTACTGAAAAAACTTAAGGATAAAGACAGAGACAGACCGCACGGGTCCAAAGCTGCCGACGACGCTTCTGTCAAGCTAGTCGCCAGTTCGCCGGTACTCAGTGAGGCACTTTCGCAGCCCCTTGTGCCCGCTTCACTGGATTCGCAGGCCACTACCAAGTCCCATTCTCGGAGTCCAGTATGCCGCGAGACTCTTCTTCAGTGGAACCTGTGGATGTCTCTACCTCGGATGGGCCCGGAGCCGCTGAGCAGGCACCGGCTTCTGAGGAAGTTCTTCACATTACCGATATTCGACACAAACCGACAACTTTCGCGTTCTTCAGTTCTGTCTAAAACTACCGAGTTTCTAAGGCCAAGAGTACGTGCTACGCCTAAAAAACCGATGACCCAAAAACATGTACCTTTTTCCTTGCCACAACATCAGATGCTTAAAATGGCAGAAGACCTTATTATGTTTAGTAGGAGAAGCCAGCCTTTCCCTGCTAAGAGAAAAAGAAATCTGTCCCCAGCAGCTTTAAAGGACCAAGAGTCCGACGACTCTGAAGTATCTGATTATGAGGACATGCCCTTATCTGCTTATGAGGATTCAGATGCAGAGGAATCTATTCCCTCTGCTTCTCCTCCAGAGGATTTTTCTTTTGGTGAAACCTTACATACTTTAAGGGAGCATTTCCATTGGGAATGCCAAGACTATCCTCAGTCCAAAAAGAGACTCAGAGAATTTCTAGACTTGCCTAAACATAGGCCATTAGCAATACTCCCAGTCCTGGATGTTGTGGATGATGTCTTTATAGAATCCAGTTTAACTCCTGATACTTTACCTCCTGCTCCTAGGAAATCACACAGGTATTACAGAGTACCTGGCTCTCATAAATTCCTTTTCAGAAATCCTACTGCTGATCCAGAGGTAATTTCCCAGGGGACTAAGGATATATAAGCAACTACAGCTAAGAATCCCATCCCTTCGGACAGGGATTCCCGATCTTTAGACAAATGGGGTAAAAAATATACACCTTTGCAACTCTCGCCATTAGGGCATTGGACTGCCAGTTTCACATGGTGAAATACCAGCAACATATTATGGAACTTTTTAAGCAAAAATTAGCTACCCTTACAGACTGTGCAGAAAATAAAGAATTACAACAGCTTATGCATTCTACAAGCCAAGTCAACAAGCATACTTTGCAATGTGGCTTTGATGCCCCAGAAGCATCTCGCAGGGCAGCAGTCACTGGTTGTGTACTGAGAAGGCATGCTTGGCTTAAGGAACAGACCTTGCCAGACCATGTCAAATCAAAATTACTAGATGCTCCATTGAACAAGGACAATCTGTTTGGCACCAAAGCAGATGAGGTTCTAAAAAAGATGTAAGAAAAAGGTAAATCTATGCAGACAGTCAATGATTTCTTGCAAGTGCAGACTCCTAGATTCAGTAGGCATTGTCCCGAGAAACATTTGTCCTTTCCATCCCCCTCAAGGTCATCTCAAACTAGACCCAGGAGTAACAGACCCCCCCCCCAGACTACAGTCTCAGGCTATGCAGAGATCTAAGCAATGGAGTGTCTCCACTTCAAAAACAGGGAGTGCTAAGCCACCCCCTTACAGAAAGAATTCACAGTGACTTCTCAACTCTACTCCTCACCTCTGCCCAACAGTTCGTGCCCCTAGGAGGAAAACTTGCCCATCATGCAAAAAACTGGACCTCCATCACCAAAGACTGATGGGTCCACAACATTGTATCCCAGGGGTACAAATTTTGCTTCCACTCACTGCCAGCCCCAAAAGGGTTCCCAGACCTTCCTCCAAACCAGTGGGCAGAGACACAAAACCAAGTTCAATCCCTGCTCTCCATAAGGGCAATTCAGCCTGTTCCTGCAGAACAGATAGGTCAAGGGTTCTATTCCAGACTTTTCCTGGTACCCTGAAAAGAGGGCACTTGGTGCCCAATCCTATATCTTTCCATTCTAAACACCTTTCTGGTGGTACCAAAATTCAAAATGCTCACCCTTCAGCAGTTTCTTCCTATGCTGTCCAATTATCTGTTCTCTGCACTTCCTATCCACTGCTCTCAGAGTAGTCACAAAACGCCTGGCTCCAGCCATTGCCTATTGCAAACAGAGAAACATTCATATTTACCCATAACTGGACGATTGCCTGATTCAGGCAGACAGGAAAAGCTGTTTGTAAAGAACATTCTAACCTCCCTGGGGTACACTATCAATGAAAAGATATCAAAACTAGTCCCCAGTCAAAAGATTGTATTCCTGGGAGCAAGATTGGACACAGCATCCCAGATGGCTTTCTTTACTCCAGAAAAACAAGCCTATGTGACAGGCTACTTCACTCAAATGTCCACCAGAACCCAGCTATCTGCAAGGAAAATCCTGCAGGCCCTAGGGTTAATGGCCTCTTGCATCCTCCTAATTCCATATGCTAGACTGCATATGAGGAAACTTCAATGGTACTTAAAAATTCTTTGGTGCCAACATTCTCAGGACCTGGAAACCGTCATACCTGTCATACCTTGTCTAAGGACAGAGTTTCTTTGGTGGGCAGCAACATGCAACCACAACAAGGGACTTCCCTTTACTCAACCCCATGCTGCCCAGACCCTAACCACAGATGCATCAGTCTGTGCTTGGGGGGGGAGGCACACCTGGACAACAAGTGCATTCAGGGCCACTGGAGCCCAAGTCAAATTCATCTGCACATCAACCAAAAAGAGATGCTAGCTGTTCGGCATGCTCTGACAGCTTTCAGATCCCTACTTTCCCCAGGACCCCTGCTTATAAAAACAGACTACACCACAGTTATGTGGTACATCAACAAGCAGGGGGGAACCCACTCTGCAGGCTAGCCATGGCCCTGTGGAACACAGCTTTGGACATGCATATTCATCTGCTAGCTCAATTCCTGCCAGGCAAACAGAACTCTCTGGCAGATGACAAGCAGAAATCTCTTAGACCCACACAAGTGGCAATTAGAACACAGCACCTTCAGCCTTCTAATCCAGAAATGTGGGACCCCAGAGGTGGACCTCTTTGCCGCCCTCTGCAATTACCAGCTCAGCAAATTCTGCACTAGGACACCTCACAGCAGGGGCTGGAAAGTGGATGCCCTATCCTTCCAGTGGGAAAACATCTAAATCTAAGCATTTCCCCCTCTGCCTCTTCTCCCAAAAATATTACTCAAGACAGGATGGACCAAGGGCAATCCCGATCGCCCCGGACTGACCACACCAGCACTGGTACACACTGCTGTGCAGCCTGTCACTGGTGCCAACCCGGCACCTACCCCAGATCCCAACCCTCCTCACTCAGAAGGGGGGACAGATCTTGCATCCGCAACTGCAAACCCTGAATCTTGCAGCCTGGCTTATTGCTTGAATTCTCCCCCAGTGACCAGCCTAAGCAAGCAGATGCTGGACATCATTCTTGAAAGCCAGAAGACCCAGTACAAGGAAATCCTATGCTAAGTGGAAAAGGTATTGTTCCTGGATCCAATCTAAAGGAGAGAACACAGCACTGCCCTCCTTACCTCTAATCCTGGATTACCTAGCAGATCTACTCCAAAGAGGCCTATCCTTCTCCTCCATTAAGATCCATGCCTCTGCCATCTCGGCTCATTACAACACTCAGCTGCCTCTCTTCTCTTACCTTCTCATCAAACAGTACCTGAGAGGGGCAAACAACTTAAGGCCACCAAGGAGAGCACCCACCCTTGCTTGGGACCTTAACTTTGTACTGGAAAAGCTCACGCTACCCTCCTTTGAGCCTGCAGCGTCAGCAGAATTAAAATTCCTCTCTTGGAAAACAGCCTTGCTTCTGGCCATCATTTCAGCTAGAAGAGTGTCTGAGCTACAAGCACTTATGGCTGTGGAACCCTTCATTAATTTTCATGCTGACAGGGTCTCCCTCAGGACTAACCCTTCATTTGTGCCTAAAGTTGTATCAATGAAGGGTTAGTCCTGTGGAACCCTTCATTAATTTTCATGCTGACAGGGTCTCCCTCAGGACTAACCCTTCATTTGTGCCTAAAGTGGTATCCAGTGTGGCTCTCAACCAATCTATCAATTTGCCAACCTTCTTCCCCAATCCTAAAAATAAAGGGGAAAGTGTCCTACACTTCTTAGACATGCACAGACAGCTCAGATTCTACCTTGATAGGACTAAGGCCTTCAGGAAATCTGACCAGTTACTAGTCAGTTTTGCACCAGGGGCAGAGGGCAAGACCATTTCAAAACAAACAATTTCCAAATGGATAGCACACTGTATCCTTTTCTGCTACAGACACCATGGGAAACCAACCCTTCAAGGGGTCAGAACATATTCCACTAGGGCAATTTCTACCTCTACAGCATTCCTCAGGGGAGTCCCTATCAGGGACATTCTGGAAGCTGCTACCTGGAGTTCTGTACACATCTTCACCAAGCATTACCACCTGCCTATCTTTTCCAAATCCAGGGCGGGTTTTGCAACAGCAGTCCTGCAGGGCATACTAGCCAGCCCCAACTCTTCTTGACTGCCTCCACCCTTTCTTCAGCTTTGGGAATCAACCCAAGTGTGATGACTGCGACAGTGAAACACAAAGAATATAGTGCAGCTGTGTACACTTACCATAAATGTAGATGTTTGAGTGTATTCACTGTTGCAGTCCTGGTTTCCCTCCCTCCAGCACCCTTGTCTCTGTCTCTCTCTCTCTCTCGCTCCTCTGTATGTCTATTACTCACCCCTTTCAGCGGTATTGGTATTTACTTTTTACTGGTGGTTTTTTTTCCCACCATAGCTTAGCTCCCTATTTGGGGGCTCCTGTCATTTAGGGCAAGAAAAACTGATGTAATGACATTGGCTGCCTGATGTTCATCGTGCATACAGCTGCAGTCATAACAGATGGGTTCTCCTGCCGTCAGGCGGGTCCTCGGTCGGCCGAATTCCAAAGTCTAGGTCTGGCGTCGGTTGTTGTCGCTTCTTCCCTGATGTCAGTGCGACGGGTATAAAAGAACCAGCCGACGCCATTTTCTTCAGTCTTTCTTGCCGCGCGGTGCCCGAAGCAGAAGCAGTTCGCAAGTGCCGGTCGGCCAGCTCCTGAGATTACGAATATTTCTCAACCGAAGACTTCTTGAAAGCTAAGTACCCCGTTGGGGAAACTTTTCTTGCCTCAGACTGATGTCAGACAAAGTTAATAATTGCATTTCATGTGGGAAGCAAATACCGCGTAAGGATTTCCATTCCCTCTGTATACATTGCTTAGGCCCAGACCACAACGTCTTGGCCTGTCGTTTTTGTGCTACATTCAACAGACGTACTATTAAGCGTCGGGCGGAGTTCACCCAACACTATTTTGGCAAAAAGTTTAATTACAACATGACGTCGGATACTCCGACTCCAATTTTGAGTAAACGACGTAAAGATAAGGACCGACATACGAGGTCCGCGACTTCTACCGACACCACGCTAAAGCTGACTACATGTGCTCCAGTTCTTAGCGAGGTGCCTACGCAGCCCCTGACTACCGATGACACTTCATTAGCGGTGTCTTCTGTGCCCGAGGTCGCAGGCTCTTTGGCCCTCACCCTGACTACAGATACCGAAGTCACTCTTGGCGGGGAAACTCAGAGTTCAGACAGGCCTGCCACCTCTCAAGGTGTCTTCAGGCCTTCTCCTTCTTTTTCCATTAAGGCTTACACTAAATCTAAAGCAGCTATGCATTCTAAAAGACAAGCTCCACAGGGACCCTCTCAAGGCCCCATGCCTAAAAAGCAGATGCTCAAAATGGCTGAGGATTTGATTACTCTTATCAGGAGTTCTCAACCCCCCTAGGACAAAAGGCCCAGAGTGGAGGAAGACTACCCTTCCTCGGACCAGGCCTCTATTACTTCAGAACATTCTGAGGACCAGGAACATTCTTACTCCCCTTTCGAAGATTCTGATGCAGAGGAGTCCATTCCCTCTGTCTCCCCCCCTGAGGATTACTCTTTTGGGGAAACCTTGCATACCTTGAGGGAACACTTCCACTGGGAAGGCCAAGAGTACTCAGACTCCAAGAAAAGGCTCAGGGATTTCTTTTGCTCCCACCGCACAGGCCTCTGGCTATACCTCCTGTCTTAGACATACTAGATGATGTGTATTCAGAGGCCAGCCTTAACCCAGATTCTTTACTTCCAGCTCCAGTCAAGCCTGACGGGTATTACCGGGTTCCTGATTCACACCAATTCCTATACAAAAGCCATGCGGCTGACCCAGAAATTATTTCACAGGGTCGCAAGGGAATTAAGGCCTCCACTGCCAAAAATCCATTACCTTCAGAGAGAGATTCCAGAGCTTTAGAAAGGTGGGGGGAAAAGGTATACACCTCGGCCACTTTAACCATGAGGGCTTTAAACTGTCAGTTCCATATGTTAAAGTATCAACAGTTTTTGTTATCTCAGTTGAAAAGCAAAATGTCACAACCTGAACAACCAGACTTGAAGGAGTTGCAGGATTTATTGCATAGTGCAGAGCAAGTGGGTAAATTATACCTTGCAATGTGGTTTTGATGCTTTAGAGGCCTCTTGTAGAGCTGCTGTTACAGGATCAGTCATACGTAGACATGCTTGGCTCAAAGAGCAAACCTTACCAGATCATGTCAAAGCTAAATTACTAGATGCACCTCTTCAAAAAGATGTATTGTTTGGTGTTAAAGCTGAGGAGGTATTAAAGAAAATGGAGGAAAAGGCAAAATCAATGCAAACAGTGAAAGATTTCCTACAGGTACAACCGCCACGTTTCAGTAGAAATTGGCCTTCAAAAAATTGGTCCTTTCCAGCCACGGACAGACCTCAAAGAGGTAGATACAGGCGCCCGAGAGGTAGAGGGCAATCTCGAGGATCATTTAGAGGCAGACAATGGCAAACACCTACACCAAGAGGGGGTGAGGATAGTTCACAGCCATTCAGAAGGCAGACCCAATTACTTCACCCTTTGCATGCCAAGCAAGGCTCAAATGGCAGCATCTTTAGGCGGAAAACTGGCATTATTTTCAAAAAATTGGCATATTGTCACAAAAGACAAATGGATCCTGGACATTATAGACAAAGGCTACAGATTCCACTTTCAGACCCTTCCACAAATGAGAGGCATGCCAAACCTGCCACACAATCAAAGGGCAGAGGCACAAAAACAAATTTCAGATCTCATGGACATGAAAGCTATTCAAGAGGTACCTGCACAAGAACAGGGTCAAGGTTCTTATTCCAGACTATTCCTGGTACCAAGGAAGGGCAAAGATTGGAGACCTATTTTGGACCTATCCATCCTAAACACATACTCGTACCAAAGTTCAAGATGCTCACATTACAGCAGCTTCTTCCCATGCTGGGCAGGGAGTCTTGGCTGGTAACATTGGACCTCAAGGAGGCATACCTGCATGTCCCAATCAGACAAGATTGCAGAAGATACCTCAGATTTCTTGCAGGTTCATCCCATTATCAATTCTCTGCATTGCCCTTTGGCTTATCTACCACACGCAGAGTGTTCACGAAATGCCTGGCATCAGTAATTGCCTTCTGCAGACTTCAAGGGATACAAATATACCCATATCTGGACGACTGCCTGATCCAAGCGGACAGCAAACACACTCTTCTGAAACACCTGGCATTTGTAATAATGTTTAAATCTTTGGGATACACAGTCAACAAAAAGAAGTCAAGACTAATACCCTCTCAAACAATAATTTTCCTGGGTGCCAGCTTGGATACAAACACCCAGATGGCTTACCTCACGCCAGAGAAACAAGGGCAATTAACTCAATACTTCAGAAAACTGGCAACCTTCACCAGGCTGACTGCAAGGAAAATCCTGCAGGCTCTGGAATTCATGGCATCTTGCATCCTGCTAATCCCATGTGCAAAGCTGCATATGAGGAAACTTCAATGGTACCTAAAAAACTTATGGTCTCAACACAGCCACAGTTTGGAAGCAATCATACCACTGATTCCATGTCTTCAAAAGGAATTTCTGTGGTGGGCTCAAGCATGCCAAAGAAACATAGGTCTCCCATTCTGCAAGCCTCAAGCAAATCAGGTCATCACAACAGACGCCTCGGACTATACCTGGGGGGCGCACATGACAGATCGGTGCATTCAGGACAAATGATCACAAAAAGAAAAGCACCTACAAATCAATCAAAAGGAAATGCTAGCAGTAATAAATGCTATTATGACTTTCAAAGACCTACTGCATCCAGGACAACTATTGATAAGAACAGACAACACCACAGTGATGTGGTACATAAACAAACAGGGAGGAACTCATTCATATCCCCTGTGCAGACTAGTCATGTCCCTTTGGAACACTGCTCTGGAATTGCAAATCCCAACTTCAAGCACAATTCCTGCCAGGGAAGGAAAACACACTGGCAGACAACCTGAGCAGAAATATGACAGATCCACACGAATGGAAGTTGCATCCTCAAGTTTTCACAATGATCATTCAAGCATGGGGAAGGCCAGACCTAGATCTCTTTGCCACCCACAGAAATTACCAATTGACAAAATCCTGCTCAAGGACCTTTCATCCACAGGCCTGGAAAGTGGACGCACTCAGTTGGACAACAATGACAGTTTATGCCTTTCCACCTCTTCCTCTACTGGCCAAAGTTCTATTAAAAGCCAGAGCAGACAGACCAAAGATGATTCTCATTGCTCCAGACTGGCCAAGACAACACTGGTACCCACTCCTGAGGAGCCTGATGCATTCCCCACCATGGATCCTGCCTCTAATGCCTCTTCTACTGACTCAGCACAACTTCAAAACTCTTCACAGTCAGCTGAAAACAATCTAGCCGCATGGAGGATTCCTTAAATTCACAGCAGACCCTATTCTCCAAGGAGGTGCAGGATGTCATTTTGGAGGCCAGAAGGCCTTCCACTAAAAAAGTCTACTCCGCAAAATGGAAACGGTTTTGTGTCTGGAATCAGAAAAAGGGTCAGAATCCTGGAATACTGAATTTACCTCAAATACTACTAGGCAGTGGATTTTCATTCTCCTCCATCAAAATCCATGCTTCAGCCATTTTTGCAGAGTACAACACTGATCCCCATTTATTCTCTCACCCTCTCTTAAGGCAGTTCCTCAGAGGGGCTAAGAATATAAAACCCCCAAGGAAGCAACCAGTGCCTGCTTGGGACCTCAATTTAATTCTAGAAAAACTAACCCTGCCTCCTTTAGAGCCAGCTGCTTCAACGGATCTGCAATATTTGTCATGGAAAACGGCCTTCCTTCTAGCTATCACCTCAGCACGCAGGGTTTCGGAACTACAAGCCCTCATGGCTGTGCAGCCTTTCATCATTTTCCATCAGGACAGAGTTTCCTTACAAACCAATCCTTCATTTATGCCAAAGGTAGTATCCAGGGTAGCCTTGAATCAGGCTATCCACTTACCTACCTTTTACCCTAATCCACAAAACAAAGGGGAGAGGTTACTACATTCCTTGGACATTTACAGACAGCTCTGTTATTATTTGGACAGAACAAAGCCTTTCAGAAAATCAGAGCAACTCTTTGTGTCCAATGCTACAGGTGCTCAAGGGAAGCCTATTTCCAAACAGACAATCTCAAAATGGATAGGCCACTGCGTACACTTTTGTTACTCTTTTCATGGTAAAACTGTACCTACAGGCATCAGATCTCACTCCACAAGGGCCACAGCTACCTCTGCAGCTTTCCTCAGGGGGGTTCCTACCAAAGATATTTTGGAAGCAGCCACTTGGAGTTCTGTACATACTTTCTCCAAGCACTATCACCTACCATTATACTCCAAAACTAGAGCGGGCTTTGCCACTGCAGTCTTGCAGGGCATCCTGGCTCCACCTAGCTCCACTTAGTGCCTACCACCCCTTTATTAGCTTTGGGATTCTACCCATCTGTTATGACTGCAGCTGTATGCACAATGAACATAGTACAGTTTTGTACCTACCATAAATGTAGATGTTTGAGTGCTAATACAGCTGCAGTCCAGGTTTCCCTCCCTCCTTCCCTTCTTGGGACAGGCCTTATGGCTAACACATCCTCATACAACTTCATTGGGGTATTCTTTTATGGTGTATTTGCTTGCAACTACTGTTTTTTGATTATATTGCATTTGCTTTATTACATAAATTTATGTTTTGCCTTCCTTCTGGGGGCACCTGACATCTGGGGCAAGAAAAACTGAAGAAAATGGCGTCGGCTGGTAAGAAGCGACGACAACCGACGCCGGACCTAGACTTTGGAATTCGGCCGACCGAGGACCCGCCTGCCAGCAGGAGAACCCATCTGTTATGACTGCAGCTGTATTAGCACTCTAACATCTACATTTATGGTAGGTACAAAACTGTACTTTTTTATACCACTGATGACCTGACGTCAGTCCTGGAGCGGCAGCAACCGATGCAGAAATACTAAGTTTCTGGTATTCGGGCCGACTGAGGGCTACCTGCAGGCAGATAGCCCAAGTGTGATGACTGCAATACACTTGAACATGTACATTTACAGTAAGTGTACACAACTGTACTTTCCCTACCCTGGTTTGACCTTAGTTGGAGCAGAATTCTCTTATTTAGAGGTGAAAGTGTACAAATCCTTTTTCACATTTTCAAGCGCAGGGTTCATCCTTGATTCAGTTCTACATAGGTCAGTATACATCTCCTCTTAACTTTCATATTCAAGAGTAATTCAAGGTAGTTTTTAAAAATGCTTTATACTTTTCTACCAACTTAAAACTGTTCTGCTATAAATTAGAAACTTGAACTTGTTCCAACAAATGCATAGAAATCAATTTAAACTTTTAGAAATGAAAAATTGTGTTTGGATTTTAAAATGGACCATAAAAAATGTTTGATCTGATGTAGTACAAATATTTATTAAGAAAGTAAGGTAAGGAAACTTTTTAAAGAAGCTGCTGGTGTAATTTTTAATTAAGCTTTACTGAACTTATTTCCATTTAAATTTAAAGCAGACTGTTGAAAGAAAGAGATACATAGCACAAACACTGTCCAGCAGTTTTCAATTCAGTGCAGATGGGGGTTGGGCAACAGAATAGTCCAACAGATTAAGCAATAGTGGATTTTGTGATTGTGTAAAGCTTATCTTGTAGTTTTATTGCAGATATTGAGTATTGCAAATAACATTTATAGTTATGATTTGTTACTAGAACTTCAGGGACTATTCCAACCAAACCTTACATCTGTCATCTAAAGAAAGATGTGTGATGGGTATACCTGTTCAGAATGGTTTTAAAGAAGTATGTTTAGTTTTCTAGAGGTGTTGTCTTGAGTAAACATTGGTAGGTAGAGCCATATTTTTGGCATTCGAGGCTATCTGAAAGAGTGTCCTGTTCTTCCAAACTATAGCATCATATTAGCTTCTTTGCAGAAAAACAGTATAAATGTAAGCCATTGGGCATTCTCAAAGTTTCAGTTTTTTCTCTCTTTTTATTTTTTGTCTAGTAGAGCATAGCTCGGAATGGTGCTAGTGGCTGAATAAAGATATATCGGGAATCAAGTTATTCAGGTTTACTAGTTATTTATTTATGGAACTCTTAGAATGTGCATTGTATTAATTATTTAATGTAAGTGTATTCTTGGTTTGCTTAGTAGTTATGATAAGTGAATGTTTCCTGATGACAAATGAACACATAACTAGTGGCATGTTTTATCCAGCTTCAACAGTAGCTTTTTCTGCATACTTAACATAGACAAATTCTATTAATGAGTTTATAAATTGTAGAAAAATGTGGTCTGGATCTGTTAAATAAATTAGCCTGCTGAAGTACACCCATCAGTTTCTAACTGCCAGTGCAGAAGGCTCTTACTAAAGAGCAAAGTTCATTGAAGAAGGGGGATTAGTATTACATTCCACATAATGGAAAAAATGACAGCTCACCTATAGTTCAGCTTTTACAATGTATCGTTCAAAGTTATTTAAATCAGCTCTAATAATATAACAAGAAAGAAAAAAAAGCAAATTGTGATTTTTTTTTTTTTTTTTACTAAAACTGATTACTGTGGATGAAATATGATCTTGAGAGGCTTTTGTTATCACAGTTTTTTTTTTTGTAGTACCATGAATCCATGAAATTTGTTCACTTGTAAGTGTGCATTATGATGTTTTTGTTCCCTCAAACCTAGTTTGTAAATAATGTAGTTTAAGTTGTCACTGTGGATAAAACAGAATCTATTTAATGTCCTCTATTGCATGCATACAGTCTGGGCAGCTTGTAAGTTGAGAAACATAATGATTTCACTTAGAATTGGAAATTGTGCTCCATAGTAGTGATGTCTTGTGAGTTTGCAACATATTAGAATTTGGAAATGTCACTATGCAATGCTCGTGAATACTTTCTTTGAAGTGGATTGTGATTGGAAGAGTTCAGTTTGGAATTGCCCAAGCAGCATTTTTTCATCAGTTTATGGATTGCTAGTAGTAGTTCTCCTAGAAGTTCTTGTGGAAACAATCTAGGCAGAATCAATTCCTATATGCATATTGTTCCCATATTTGGGAAGTATTTCCAAGTGAAAATCTCTAGACATTGCCAATTTACCTTTAGTTTTTGGTTTTATGTGGATTCGAAAGAAATAAAATATATTTTTTCCAGTATGAAGCAGGGTTGAATGACCCAGGAGTTATTACGTAGAAAGGAAGTAAAATGTAAGAACTGAACATTTTCCTATCCAATGTTCTGCCAAATTCTGTCAGAAGTGCTATTTCTTGTAATTTTTCTTAGTGTTCTATATATACATGTCTGACTTGCCCTTGTAAATGTTTTATAATTAGTCTTCAAATAAATTATTCTGATTTATACATGTGCATGCTTTTTGTAAAGAATATCAAAGGGGTTTAGTATTGTAGAATGGTTTTGCTATGTTTCCAAGCTCCATCAGGTAAGGTAGATAGCAGTTGTTGCTTTGAAGTATTGTTTGTTTTTATGTAATGATACTGCCTTGGGAATACTGGAAGTGTGTTGGGAAGTTCAGAAGGCCGTGGGTTCTGTCCCAATACCAAGTAGTTCAAGATTCATACTCCTGCACTAACATTGCCTTACAGCATGAATAATGTGGTGATGAGCTGTAGTGTCATCGGCTTGAATTGTAATGTAGGTCAGATGGATTCTAAGTGCCCCATGCAACTTATTCAGAAAAGAGTAAGAACTATATTTCAGCAAATCAGAACACAGAATACATTGTTTAGTCAATCATTACAAGTATACATAAATCTTCACTAATACACAGTATGTATACAACAAAGCATTTCAAGTAAATTCATAATCGAATAGCAAGAAAACGCATTTATGGATTTCTTGTTATATTTACATTCATAATTTTGCCATGTACCTTACCTCATCCTGGGGAAAAAAAATAATCCTGTCACAAAAAAATCAAGCATTAATGGTTATGACAGCCTGTACCACCCAATCTTTCCAGTGTCTCTGTCGGGTAATGGAGTGATGCCCTTCCATATCACTGTTGCAGTATTGTTCATCTAAGGGATCGCCTGCCAAAGATAGCCCAAAATCTGGCCAGTATACCAAAGTCTTCAGCTCTTATAGATGCTGTACATCACACATATGCTCCCAGTGCACAGCGGAGAGCATACAAGTGATGTACAGAAGCAGATTCTCAGAACTTCTTTGCTGCCAGTCCAAATGCCATTATCAAATGTCAGTCTGAACACCCTCCTGCTAGGCTGGATACTAAGGCTCTTCATGTAAGTGCCCTGTTGGGTTTCTTCTCTTACTTTTCTTATTGTTGATTATTGTGTTCATGTCATCCAGAAAAGGAAAATGTTAGTGTGAGAGGTAGATTCCCCGTAAAGACCATCACAATCCGTGTCTTTTTTGTTTGGGTGCTTCCGATGAACATGTGCAGTGTTTTGTCTGCCAGGCGCTTGAGCCTAAGAGCCTATGTAGTTGCCTGTCTTCTTTGTCCATATATTTGGAGAATCAATATATTAAAATGGTCGGTCAGGGCGCTATGGCATGATCCTCCCATCCCAAGGGCCAGTCATCTTCCTAGAAAAAGGCCAAAAATGTTAGACCAGATCCAGCTGCTGTCCATCCTCCCCAGACGTCTCTCCAGAGACTGGTGAAAGCCCTGAAGACTGTCTGGTGCTTGCTTCGGATTCCTCTGTTGTGACCCCATCTGAAGCGAGCATGGATCTGGCTTCTAGCACATCCTTGGAAGCTTTTTAAACGTCTGTACCTGACTTTGAGAGGGAAACGTAGCTGATAATATCCTAAGGATCAAGAAGGATTCCTCAAATCTTAGTGAGGGAGGAGATTCCTACAACTTTTATACAATTGCAACAGGGTCTGACCCTCTGGGGATGTTCAAGGAGACATCCACAGAAAAAGAAACAAACAACAAAGTATGTTTCCCCTGTTGTGAAAGATTCCCAATGTGAATGGCAGGATTTCACTCAGGGTTTATAATGTTTTGATGGCCTTGAAGTCACCTCAAAGTTTTTTTTTTTATTGCCCACCCCTGGTCTTCCATTCCAGTCAAGAAGCCTAGGAAATTGCATTTCTCACTTGGGGGATAAATGTCTAGCTTATTCTCCCCAATCCTCCTTGGACTGCATTTCAGACCAGGAGGAGGACTCCTTTAGTCCAGATTCTCTTTTGGAAGAGCTGTTCTTTGTGGATACCATTGCCTGTATAATGGAGTATTTTAAGTGGGATTGTTAAAAAAAAAAAAAAGTATTGTGAGCTCTTACAGGTGGAGTCTACCTAGCCATCTGTTGCGATGATGTCCTTCATGGATGCATCTGCAGTCATAACAAATGGGTTGTCCTGTCGTCAGGCAGCCCTTCGGTCGGCCGGATTCCAAAGTCTGGGTCCGGCCTCGGCTGATGTCGCACTTCACCCGACGTCATCTCTGCTGGTCTTCGGGTATAAAGGCATCAGCCGACGCCATTTTCCTCAGTCTTTCTTGCCGCGTGGCGCCCGAAGCAGAAGCTGTTCGCAAGTGCCGGTCGGTCAGATCCAGAGATTACTACTACCGAATACTACTTCAAGACTTCTAAAAGGTAAGTACCCGTTGGGGACTCTTTCTTGCCTCAGCCGATGTCAGAAAAAGTCAATAACTGTTTAACTTGTGGGAAACAAATACCTCATAAAGATTTCCACTCTTACTGTTTGCCTTGCTTAGGCCCAGACCACGACGTAGCAGCCTGTTCAGCCTGTGCTTCCTTCAACCGACGAACGCTTAGGCGTTGGTCGGAGTTTGCTGAACAGTTTTTCGGCACAGAGTTTGCGTACATTATACCGTCGGATCCTCCGACTACCCAAATTGTTAAAAAAACGCAAAGAAAAAGACCGACACTCGCGGTCCGCGGTTTCGCCGAAACCACGGTTAAGCAAGCCGCGAGTGTCTCGGTTTCGTCCGAAACCGAGAAAACTGGTCAATCTTCAGCCGAATCCATGACTACTACTGAGGCTCCTGCTACCTTAGTTGAATCGGCCTCAGAAATTTTGCCTACAACTGTGGTTCCTAGTGATTTATCAGACACCATCCCTTTGGATGTCTCTACCCCAGCACGTGGTGCTGCTAGGCCTCCTGCAGCCATGTCTATTAAGGCCTTTGCCAGGGCTAAAGCAGCCAAATCTGCTAAATCAGTGCCTGTTAAGCCCCCTCACACAGGCCCACTTCAAGTTCACAAATGCTTACTCTGGCAGAAGATTTAATATCCTTAATTAGGGGATCCCAATCTCACCCAGACAGGGCCTCTCAGCCTCCAGAAAAGAGACCTAGAGCAGACTCAGACATTACAGACCAGCCAGAGGCTCCTTTTTCTACTTATGAAGATTCCGATGCTGAAGAATCCATTCCAGCTGCCTCTCCACCAGAGGAATTTTCCTTTGGGGAAACCTTACATGCCATGAGAGAACAATTCCAATGGCAGGGACAAGATTTCTCAGATTCAAGAAAAAGGCTTAGGACTTTTCTGCACTTACCACAATATAGGCCCTTAGCTATACCTCCTGTACTGCCTGTTGTGGATGATGCATTTAATGATGTTTGCACTGCTCCTGATTCTTTACCTCCAGCCCCTGCCAAACCAGATAGATTTTACAGGGTGCCAGACACTCATCACCACTTATACAAGGCCCCACTTGCAGACCCCGAAACTATATCCCAGGGGCCTAAGGCAGTAGCCTCGACCACAGCAAAAAACCTTATTCCTTCTGAAAGGGAATCCAGGTCCTTAGAGAGATGGGGGAAAAAAATTTACACCTCTGCTACTCTCTCAGCTAGAGCTTTAAACTGTCAGTTTCATATGATCCAATACCAAGAGTTTATGCTTGACCAGTTAACTAAAAAACTGTCCTCTGATGAATCCTTAGATAAGAAATATGTATTAGAAATGGTGAATAGCATCCAACAGGTTAGTAACCATTTCTTAAAATGTGGCTATGATGCACTGGAGGCTTCATTTAGATCAGCCATGACTGGCACAGTGATAAGAAGGCATGCATGGTTGAAAGAACAGGTCTTACCGGATCATGTTAAAGCAAAGCTATTAGATGCTCCTATGGATAAGGCCAGTCTATTTGGTACACCTGCCCAGCAAGTAATGAAGAAAATGGAAGAAAAGGCAAAATCTGTACAAACAGTTAAAGATTTCTTACAGGTTCAGCCCCAAGGTTTAGCAGGAACTGGCCTGCCAAAATTGGTCCTTTCCTGACTCCACAAGATCCCAAAGGGGCAGGAATAGACGCCTAGAGGCAGAAATCAATCCAGAGGAGGTGCCTACAGAGGACGACAGTGGCAAGGCAATAACCGAGGCACAGACACAACCACTGCCACTGCAACAGGACAATCACAGTGACTTGGCTCTGACACCGCCTACCAGGGAGCAAATAGCAGCACCATTAGGCGGAAAGTTAGCCTTATTTTCGAAAAATTGGCACTATATCACAAAAGACAAGTGGATTTTGCAAACCATAGACCAAGGCTACCGGTTCCACTTCCACACCTTACCAGTAAAAAGAGGAATGCCAAACCTACCTCCAAATCAAAAATTAGAAGCTCTACAGCAGATAGCGGAATTAACAAAGATGAGAGCTGTGGAAAGAGTACCAATAACAGAACAGGGCAAAGGATTCTACTCCAGACTCTTCCTAGTACCAAGAAAAGAGAAAAGTTGGAGACCTATTCTCGACCTGTCTGTCTTAAACACATACATCATTGTCCCAAAATTCAAAATGCTGACCCTACAGCAACTTCTTCCCATGCTGGGCAAGGAGTGTTGGCTGGTAACTCTAGATCTCAAGGAGGCATACCTGCACGTCCCCATTCGACAAAATTGCAGAAGATACCTCAGATTTCTTGCAGGATCAGAGCATTATCAATTCTCAGCATTGCCCTTTGGCTTATCAACTGCCCAGAGTATTCACAAAATGCCTGGCATCAGTAATCGCCACTGCAGACTACAGGGAATCCAAATTTATCCATACCTGGATGACTGCCTGTTACAAGCGGACAACAAAAGCAAGCTGACAACAGATTTACAAAGGGTCATTTACTTGCTACAAGCCCTGGGATACACAGTCAATTTACAAAAGTCAAGGCTGATACCATCCCAAACAAGAACATTCTTGGGCTGAATTGGACACAGTAAAACAAATGGCATTCCTAACTGCAGAAAAACAAAAGAACTCCTCTTTACTTCTTGGCATTAACAAAGCAGAACAAACTAACAGCAAGAAAAGTTCTGCAGGCCTTGGGCTTCATGGCATCATGCATAATCTTGGTCCCACATGCCAGACTGCATATGAGAAAGCTACAGTGGTACCTAAAGAATTTATGGTCTCAGCACAGGCACAGCCTAGAAACAGAAATCCCACTAATCCCATGCCTAAAACAGGAGTTCCTATGGTGGGCTCAAGCATGCCAGTCAAACCCAGGCTTACCCTTCCACAACTTTCGAGCAAGCCAAACCATCACAACGGACGCCTCAGACCTAGGATGGGGGGGCACACATGCTGGACAAATGTATACAAGGACTGTGGACTCAAGACCAACTGCACCTGCACATAAACCAAAAAGAAATGCTGGCAGTAAAACTGGCAATCCAAAAATTCAGACCATTCCTCAAAGAAGGCCATTTGATGATAAGGACAGACAACACCACAGTCATGTGGTACATCAACAAACAGGGAGGCACTCATTCATACCCCCTATGCAGAATGACTTTGGACCTTTGGAATCTGGCTCTCAGCTACAACATCCAGTTACAGGCAATATTTGTGCCGGGGAAAGAGAACACCCTAGCAGACATGTTAAGCAGAACCACCTCGGATGCTCACGAATGGATGCTACACCCGGACATCTTCAAGGCCATCACAAAGAAATGGGGAATGCCACAAATAGATCTATTCGCTTCCCCACTCAACCACCAGCTCAAAAAATTCTGCACAAGGACATTCCACCCACTTGCATGGAAGGTGGACTCTCTATCCTTCAGCTGGAAAGGCCTGACAGCATATGCATTTCCACCTCTTCCCTTGATGCACAAGGTACTACTGAAAATCAAAGAGGAACGTCCAAGGATAATCCTGATAGCCCCGAATTGGCCAAGACAACACTGGTACCCATTGCTGAGGAGCATGTCTCGAGAGAATGTGGTCAATACCCTGATGCCTTTGATGTTAACTCAGAACAACTACAACATCATGCATCCAAACCTAAAAACCTTGCAACTGACTGCCTAGAACATCACATAGCAGCAACTAACCCAGACCTTTCCCAAAGGGTTAAAGACATTATCCTTGAGGCCCGCAGACCTTCAACAAGAAGGAACTATGCAGGAAAATGGAAAAGGTTTGTCATTTGGAGTACTGAAAGAGGAAAAGATGTGTCGAACATAGATATTGCTAACATTCTGGAGTACTTGGCAGAGCTTCTACATTCAGGCCTGTCCTATTCCTCCATCAAGATACATGCATCAGCTATTTCAGCAGAATACAGCTTCGCTCCACCTGTCTTTTTGCATCCTCTACTCAGGCAGTTCCTCAGAGGGATCAAGAATGTAAAACCTCCTAGGAAACCACCATTACCAGCATGGGACTTGAACTTTGTGCTAGAAAAGTTGACACTCCCTCCGTTTGAACCAGCAGCAACAGCAGATCTGCAACACCTGTCATGGAAAACTGCTTTCCTACTGGCAATCACCTCAGCAAGGAGGGTTTCGGAACTACAGGCCTTAATGGCAGTGCAACCCTTCCTAATCTTCCATCAAGATAGTGTCCATGAGAACTAATCCTACATTTATGCCTAAGGTGGTATCCAGAGTGTCTTTAAACCAGGCAATCCACCTACCTACCTTCTTTCCCAATCCACAAAACAGGGGGGAAAGAATGCTGCATACCTTGGATGTACATAGACAGTTACGCTACTACCTGGACAGAACCAAAAGTAACAGAAAAACTGACCAGCTTTTAGTAGCCTATGCAACAGGAAGGGAAGGAAAAGCAATTTCCAAACAGACAATCTCCAAATGGATAGGAAATTGCATAAGATTCTGTTACTCCTACCATGGAAAACCAATTCCACAGAACATAAGACCTCATTCTACAAGGGCTACAGCCACGACCACAGCTTTCTTACGAGGAGTGGCAACCAAGGACATTATCGAGGCGGCTACTTGGACCTCCGTGCATACATTTGCCAAGCATTATAATTTACCTCTATACTCTAGATCCCGAGCAGGGTTTGCCACTGCTGTACTGCAAGGGATCCTAACTACACCATAATTTTTCTTCCTCCACCCCTAGTTTGGCTATGGTATTCTACCCATTTGTTATGACTGCAGATGCATCCATGAAGGACATAGTACAGTTTTGTACCTACCATAAATGTAGATGTCCGAACTGGATAGCATCTGCAGTCAGGATTACCCACCCTCCTTCCCCTCTGTGGTACTCCTAGGGTATTTACCCTCCTAATAGCTAGCTGGGGGGGGGGAGTCTCTTATGGTGTATTTGTTTGTATATATGTACATACATGCTTATTTTTGTGTTTGCCTTCTACTTTTTTGGAAACATTGGCATTTATCCAAATTTTAGCCTTCCAAGAGGGCAACTGGCATCTGGGGCAAGAAACACTGAGGAAAATGGCGTCGGCTGATGCCTTTATACCCGAAGACCAGCAGAGATGACGTCGGGTGAAGTGCGACATCAGCCGAAGCAGGACCCAGACTTTGGAATCCGGCCGACCGAAGGGCTGCCTGATGACAGGACAACCCATTTGTTATGACTGCAGATGCTATCCAGTTCGGACATCTACATTTATGGTAGGTACAAAACTGTACTTTCTTCATGTTTCACTGTTGCAGTCATCACATTTGGATTATCCCTGCCAGGGTAGCTGCCGGCCAGAATACCAGAGGCTTAGTATTTCTGCATCGGTTGCCGTCACTTCAGGACTGATGTCAGGTCATTAGTAGTATAAAGTAAGGCAGCCGACGCCATAACATTCTTGCTGCAGAGCCCGAAGCAGAAGCAGTTCGCATGAGTGCCAGTCAGCTGCTACCTGAGTTTCATCTTCTGAATTGAAGCTGGTCTTCTAAAGCTAAGTACCCCGTTGGGGATCCTTTTTTCTTACACTAACCAATGCCAGAAAAAGTTAACAATTGTCTCACCTGTGGAAAGCAAATACCACACCGGGACTTTCATTCTTACTGCGTCACTTGCTTAGGCCCAGACCATGATGTCCCCCACTGTTGCTTCTGTGCTTTGTTCAACGCCAGAACTATATGTCGTCAGGCCCTTTTTGTAGCTAGATATTTTTGCTTACAGTCCTCAAATTCCGATATGGCTTCGGTAAGCCATCTGACAGTAGATCTTCCAAAAATATGTAAAGACAGAGACAGACCGCACAGGATCAAACCTACCGACGATGCTTCCGTTACGCTAGTCGTCAGTTCTCTGGTCCTCAGTGAGGCACTTTCACAGCCCGTGATGCTCACTTCTATGGATTCGCAGGCTGCTACCGAGACCCTTCCGGAGTCTGGTATGCCGCAAAACTCATCTCCGACTAAGGATCCTGTGGTTGTCTCTCCCTTGGATGGGTCCAGAGCCGCTGGGCACCAACTTCCGAGGAATTTCTTCATACTACGGATTCTCGACACAAACCGATGACTTCTTTTGCGTCTACCGTTCTTTCAGAAACTACCGAGTTTCTTAGGCCCAGGGTATGAACCACACCCAAGAAACCGATGACCCAGTCTCAGGCATCTGCTTCCTTGCCTCAGTCTCAAATGCTTAAAATGGCAGAAGACCTTATCAAGCTGATCAGGGGAAATCAAGCTACCCATTCCAAAAGAAAAAGAGGTCTTTCCCCTGTAGTTTTGTCTGAACAGGAGTCTGATGACTCTGGTGCATCTGAATATGAAGACATGCAACCCCTCTCTGCTTATGAGGATTCTAATGCACAGGATTCCATTCCTTCAGCCTCTCCCCAAGAGGAATTTTCCTTTGGGGAAACCCTTCATACCTTAAGGGAGCATTTCCAATGGGAAAGTCAGGACTACCCTCAGTCTAAAAGGAAATTCAGGGAATTCTTAGATCTTCCACAGCACAGACCCCTGGCCATTTCCCGCAGTCCTGAATGTTGCGGAGGATGTTTTCCTGGAATTGACTTCTGACATCCACCCTCCTGCACCCAGAAAACCAGACTGGTATTACAGAGTCCCTGACTCTCAAATTTCTTTTTATAAATCCTACTGCTGACCCTGAGGTAATTTCTCAAGGGCCTAAAGGAATTAAAACATCCTCTGCTAAGAATCCCACCCCCTCAAATAGGGATTCCCGAGCACTAGACAGATGGGGTACAAAAGTATACACCTCTGCTACTCTTGCTATCAGAGCACTAAATTGCCAGTTCCATATGCTAAAATTTCAGCAACATACCTTGGAACTCCTCAAACAAAAAATGCTTTCCTTTCCTGCCTGTGCAGAATCTAAGAGTTACAAGAGTTAATGCACTCTGCAAGTCAGGTAACTAAACACACCTTGCACTGTGGTTTTGATGCCCTAAAAGCTTCTTGCAGGGCAGCAGTCACCTGTTCTGTCCTTAGAAGGCATGCATGGCTTATGGAACAGCCCTTGCCAGACTATTTTAAATCTAAATTGTTGGATGCCCCCTTGCACAAAGACAACTTATTTGGCACTAAGGCAGAAGAGGTCTTAAAAAAGATGGAAGAAAAAGCAAAATCTGTGCTGACAGTTAAAGATTTCTTACAGGTCCAGCAGGCATTGCCCAACCAAGCACTGGTCCTTTCCTGCTCCCACCAGGTCAGTTCAGCCCAGACCCTGTAGAAGCAGACCCCCCCCCCCCAGACAGCAGCCACAGGGAATGCAGAGATCTAAACAGTGGGCTGCCTCCACTTCAAAAACAGGGAGTCCTAAGCCACCCCCTTATGGTAAGAACTCACAATGACTCTCCTCCCCCACCCCCTCCCTCTGCCCACCTTCACTTACCCCTAGGAGGAAAACTCTCCTTTCATGCAAGCATCTGGGCCACCATTACCAGTGACCACTGGGTTCTCAACATAAGTGTCCCAGGGATAAAAATTTTCTTTCCACACCCTTCCTACTCCATAAGGGTTCCCAGATCTACCTCCATACCAGTAAGCAGAGGTGCAAAAGCAAGTCCTTTCCCTGCTCTATGAGGGCAATAGAGCATGTTCCTGCAGAACAGAAAGGCCAAGGTTTCTACTCCAGACTCTTTCTGGTACCCAGAAAAGAGGGCACCTGGCACCCCATCCTCGATCTATCCATTCTAAACAGCTTCCTGGTGATACCAAAATTCAAAATGCGCAGCCACCAGCAGCTGCTACCCATGCTGTCCAAGGATGCTTGGCTAGCCACCCTGGACCTTAAAGAGGCCTACCTCCACATTCCTGTCAGGGAATCATGCAGTAAATATCTCCATTTCTGGGCAGGATCTCTGCAGTTTCAGTTCTCTGCACTTCCCTTTGGCTTATTTACTGCTCCCAGAGTTTTCACAAAATGTCTTGCTCCGGCCATTGCCTTTTGCAGACGAAGGAATATCCAGATTTACTCATACTTAGATGACTGCCTAATTCAGGCAGATAGCCAGGAAAAGCTGCTCAAGCACCTGACCTTTGTAAAGTCCCTACTAACCTTCCTAGGGTACACAGTCAATGAAAAGAAATCCAAACAGGTACCCACCCAAAGGATTATATTCCTGGGAGCAAGCCTGGACACAGCATCCCAGATGGCATTCCTTACACCAGAAAAGCAAACTTTTCTGGCAGCTTACTTCTCTCAACTAGCCACCAGACCCCAGTTATCTGCAAGGAAAATCCTGCAAGCTCTGGGGTTCATGGCATCTTACATTCTACTCATTCCATATTCTAGAATGCATATAAGGAAACTTCAGTGGTACCTAAAAAGACTTGACTTTGGGGTCAGCACTCTCAAGACATGGAGACTCTTTTATCCATTATACCTTGGCTCAGAAAATATTTTCTTTGGTGGGCAACAGCATGCTCCCACAACAAGGGACTACATTTCTCACCATCCCCCGCTGCCCAGACCCTCACCACAGACTCATCAAACTATGCCTGGGGTGCACACCTGGACGGCAGGTGCATACAGGGCCAATGGAGCCCACAGTAAATCCATCTGCACATCGACCTAAAAGACATGATAGCTTTCCAGCATGCCTTGACAGCTTTCAAGCCCCTTTTCTCCCCAGGGGCTCTGTTTTGATCAGGAGACACCACTGTGATGTGGTATATCAACAAGCAGGGAGGGACTTACTCCTACCCTCTATGCAGGCTGGCCATGACCATTTGGCACGCAGCCTCTGCCATGCAACTCCACCTATTAGCAAAATTCCTACCAGGTTCTCAAAACTATCTGGCAGACCACGTAAGCAGAAATCTTCTGGACCCACGCGAGTGGCAGTTTGACAAAAGAACCTTCACCCTAATAACTCAGAAATGGGGCACCCCAAGGTCAACTTCTTTGCCTCCCACACCAACCATCAGCTCAGCAAGTTCTACACCAGGGAGCATCACTGCATAGCTTAGAAAGTGGATGCCCTGTCATTCTTTTGGTCTAAGCCTTTCCTCCACTATCTCTCATCCCCAGGGTACTGCTCAAAATAAAGGAGGTAAAACCAAGGACAATTTTTATTGCTCCAGACTGGCCACACCAGCACTGGTACCCACTGCTGCACAGCCTGTCCCCACTGCCCACCATGGCATCTCACTCAGAATCCAACCCTCCTGACCCAGAGGGAAGGAAAATTCATGCATCCTCAATTGCAGACCCTCAATTTGGCAGCTTGGCTTATTCCCTAACCCCTGATCAATCTGCCAACCTCAGGAAGCAGGTTCTAGATATAAGTGAGCCCAGATGCCCTAGCACTAGAAAGTCTTATGCTGACAAATGGTAAAGGTTCTGCACCTGGATTCAGGCTATGGGAGCCAGTATGGCACAGCCCTCCCTCCCTCTCATCCTGGGTTATTTAGCTGACCTACTACACAGTGGTCTTAATTTTTCCTGTATTAAAATTCATGCCACTGCTATCCCTGCTCATTTCCCCATAAGCAGCCACTTTTCTCACACCCTCTGATCAAACAGTTTCTAAGAGGGGCTAGCAACTTGAGGCCACCCAGAAGAGCACCAACCCCAGCTTGGGACCTTAACTTTGTGTTGGAAAAGCTCATCCTGCCCCCCTTTGAACCAGCCTATTCAGCAGAGCTAAAATTTCTCTCCTGGAAGACAACTTTCCTTCTGGCCATCACTTCAACCAGAAGGGTCTCTGAGCTTCAAGCCCTCATGGCTGTGGAACCCTTCATCATCTTTCGTGCTGATAGGGTATCCCTCAGGACTTAACCCATCCTTCATGCCCAAGGCGGTGCCCAGTGTGGCTCTCAACCAATGCATTCATTTGCCCACCTTTTTCCCTAACCCGCAGAACAAGGGGGAAAGGATCCTGCACTCTCTGGATGTGCACAGACAGCTCAGATTCTATCTAACCAGGACTAAATCCTTCAGAAACTCTGATTAATTGCTGGTTAGCTTTGCTGCAGGGGTAGAGTGCAAAGCCATCTCCAAACAAACCATTTCCAAATGGATAGCACACTGCATCCATTTCTGCTACAAGCAACACGGAAAGCCTCCCCCCAAGTGGGTCAGGACTCACTCCAACAGAGCAACATCCACCACTGCAGCTTTCCTCAGAGGAGTCCCCACCAGGGACATCCTGAAGGCTGCCACCTGGACATCTGTTCACACCTTTATCAAACATTACCACCTGCCTGTCTTCTCCAAATCCAGGGCAAGGTTTGCCTCTGCAGTCTTGCAGGGCATCCTAGCCAGCCCCTAGTTTCCTTGACTGCCTACACCCATTTCTTCAGCTTTGGGAATCAACCCAAATGTGATGACTGCAACAGTGAAACACGAAGAACATAGTACAGTTGTGTACACTTACCATAAATGTAGATGTTCGAGTGTATTCACTGTTGCAGTCCTGGTTTCCCTCCCTCCCACCATCCCCCTCTTCTTTCTTCTCTCTCCTTACAAGGGGCATATTGGTATTTACTTTCTACTGGTGGGGTTCTTCACCCGAACCTGGATCCCACTTGGGGGCTCCTGACAGGTTAGGGCAAGAAAAACTGATGTATTGGCGTCGGCTGCCTTACTTTATACTACTGACGACCTGACGTCAGTCCTGAAGTGACAGAAACTGATGCAGAAATACTAAGCTTCTAGTATTCAGGCCAGCCGAGGGCTACCCTGGCAAGGATAACCAAAATGTGATGACTGCAACAGTGAATACACTCCAACATCTACATTTATGGTAAGTGTACACAACTGTACTTTCTGGCTGCCCTTTTAGATACCTTTTCTTCAGCTTCTATAGCACATGACTCTCAGCCTCCTGCACCACAAAAGCTGGGTAGTTTCTACAAGATGCTTGAGGAGTGCAAATTTCTTTATAAATGTCCTTCAGCTGACCCTTTTGTGTGTCAGTCTCTTCTGACTAGCCATTCAAGTTGTTGCCCGCCACCAAACTGCTGCTTCCTGATAAGAATAGTAGGGCCATGGATAAGTTGGGCAAGAAAATTTATAATGCTGCCACTTTGTCCTTTAGGGCCATTAACTACCAGGCTCGTATGACCAGGTATGTTTTGGCTCTCCTTTCTCATGTTTCTAAGGAGGTTTCTGACCTTTGTCAACCTGAGGGGAAGGCTTTGGCCTTTTCCCTGTTGGGCTGCACTTCTCAAGTTGCTCACCATTCATTTAAATGCAGCTATGATGCAACTGATGCTCTTCCAGGGCTGCTGCCTTTGGTTAAATTATGAGGCAGGCTTTAGCTTCAGGCTTTGCCTAATAACATCAAGGCCAAACTCTTGGATGCTCCTTTGGCTCCACTGATGCTGACCTATTCAAGCCTCTCCAGGATAAGGGCAAAGCCTTCCAGGAGCTGACATGTATCTTTGTTTCTCATATTCCTAAGTTTTAGAGGAGCTGCCCTTCCAATTCCACCTTTGTTCATAAACAGTGTTGCCATCCTCCTAAGGGTAAAAGGGGTTCTAGGTATGTTCCTTCTGCTAAGGCTACTCATACTCCTGCCTCCCAGAAACCTTCCTTTCAAGACAAGCCTGGTTCTGTTTAACAGTTTGCTTCCCCCTCCACTTGGCTAAGTTCCCTTGTCTCTCTGTCTTTCTCTGTCTCTTCCAAATTGGCTACAAATCACCTCAGATTCTTGGGTTCTGTCCATTATCTATCAGGGATATTTCATGGTTTGGAATTCCCTTCCTCCCATTACAGGAATTCCTCAACCTCCTCTGGAGCAGCTTTCTCATTTCCCAGAGGTTCTTCACTCTATTTTGGATCAAAGCACCAACCAAGCTCTGTCTCCCTCCCAGATTGGGAAGGAATTTTATTCCACAATTTTTTTGTACCATAAAAGGAGGGTACATGGAGACCAATTTTGGATCTTTCCCTACTCGCCTTTCTGGTGTCTCTGTATCTCAAGGATGCATACCTCCACATCTCCATTCATTCTCTTTTCAGGAAGTGTTTACATTTCTCTATTTCTTGCTTGCATTTTCAGATGTCCTTCTATTCCTATGTTACAGTATTTCTGCTGTGGGATTTCCTGCCTTCAGGCGACTCGTATGTCAGCTCCTATACAAAAGCTTCAGCTTGGCTGTTGCAGCTGCATGGGATGTCACATGTAGGGCCATAAACCAGGAACCTTAAATGTGACATCTGCACACACAATCCTCAGAACCTGAAGCCAAGCAGGGAAAGTAGATGTCCCAGCAGGATAGGCTGCCAAAGGTTACATATAAAAGGTATTGGGTCTCTACCATAAGAGAGAGAGGTATCAGGCAACAGTTAGACATGTAGAGTCTGTGAGGGGGAATGGTGAGTGGGAAGGAATACTGCAACATGGAAGAGAAGGACAACTATGGTTATGGTAAGATTTTACACAACTGTTCTATGTCCTTCTATTCCTGTGTTGCAGTATTCCTGGTGTGGGAGATTACCACATCTTAGGAAGAGAAGGACATCTATGGTTATGGTAAGATGTTACACAACTATTTTTTCTTTGCTTTGCCCTTTTTCCTCTGTACAACCCCAGAGGTCTTCACCAAATGTCTCACTGCTATCATTTTGCAGGCTTTGAGGGATTCAAATTTTCCATATACAGGCAATCTGCCTATTCAAGCTCCTTCTCCTAGCTGTCTGTTTCAGGATCTTCAGTTTACTGCTTACCTTTTTTACACTGTCTTGTGTTCACCATAAACACCCAGAAATCTGTTCTGATGCCTTCCCAGGATCATGTTTCCCTTGGATGCAGGCTTCAGACATTTCCCATGTTGGCATCTCTTCCATCGCCCAAGACTATGTCTGAGATGATCTTTTTCCAATCCCTGCTCCCTTTGGCATCTGTCATGGACAGGGAATTTCTCAGGGCCCTAGAGTTCATAGCTTCCACCATTCCCATGTTCCCAATCACCAGGCTGCATATCAGAAAACCGTTGGTACTGCAATTTGTTGTGGCTTTAACATTGCCACCCCTGGAGTTCCCTGATGTTCATCGTGTTTCACTGTTGCAGTCATTACTCTTGGGTTATCCTGCTGGCAGGCTACCCTCAGGCCAGAATTCCAAATTCTAGGTCCGGCATCAGTTGCTATTGCCTCTTCCCTGATGTCAGTGCGCCAGGGATATAAAAGATGCACCGACGCCATTTTCCTCAGTCTTTCTTGCCGCACGGTGACCGAAGCAAAATCAGTTTGCAAGTGCCGGTGGGCCGACTCCTGAGATTTTAAAATTCAAATTTCAGATCCGAAGTCTTCATTAAAGCTAAGTACCCCATTGGGGAAACTTTTTTCTTGCTCCAGACCGATGTCAGAAAAAGTTAACAGTTGTATTTCTTTTGGGAAGCAAATACCTCATAAGGATTTTCACTCTTACTGTATTCCTTGCCTAGGCCCTGATCACAATGTTGCTAGCTGTCGGTTTTGTGCTAGATTTAACCAACGCACTATTAAGCGTTGGTTCGATTTTGCATTTCATTACTTTGGCCGAAGATTTAATTATATAATGCCGTCGGAACAACCGACGACCGGAGTTTACAAAAAACGCAAGGAAAAGGATAGGCATCCGAGGTCCAAAACAGATGAGGCCTCTGCTAGGCCATTCGCTGGTTCTCAGTGAGGCGCTTTCGCAGCCCCTGGCACCCGCTACCTCAGAGCCACAGGCCACTTCCAACTCCCACGTGGAGCCGACTGGGCACTCTGAAATCATTCCCTCAGATGGGTCCGGAGCTGCTGAGCAGGCATCGGCTTCTGAGGGTGTCTTCAGACCTCCACAACTATATGTTAAGCCATCTTCAGCTTCAAAGACTAAAGCAGCTCTAAAGACAAAGAAACAAGTACAGCATTCTCCTACTCACACTTCCATGCCTAAAAAACAGATCAAAATGCCGAGGACCTAATTACTTTGATCAGGAGTTCCCATCCCCCTCCTTATAAGAGGCCTAGACAAGAGACCGAGTATGATTCTTCTGATCAGGTTTCCATTTCCTCTGATTCCTCTTCTGAACAGGCTTATTCCATGCTTCCCTATGAGGACTCTGATGCTGAAGAATCCATTCTTTCAGCCTCTCCTCCTGAGGATTACTCTTTTGGGGAAACCCTGCATACCATGATGGAGCATTTCCAGTGGGAGAGCCAAGATTATTCTGACTCTAAGAAAAGGCTCAGCGACTTTCTGCTACTTCCTCAGCACAGACTCCTTGCTGTTCCACCTAATCTAGACATTGTAGATGATGTATTTTCAGAGTCCGCCCTGTCCCCTGACTCTTTACCCCCTGCACCTGCTAAGCCAGACAGATACTACAGGGTCCCGGATTCTCATAAATTCCTATATAAAAACCCCAATGCTGACCCCGAAACTATTTCTCAGGGTCCCAAAGGGGTCAAAGTCTCCACTGCAAAAAACCCTGTCCCCTCTGATAGGGATTCTATGGCTCTGGACAGATGGGGGAAAAAGTTTACACTTTTGCTACCTTGGCTGTAAGGGCTTTAAATTGTCAGTTTCATATGCTTAAATATCAGCAATATTTAATGTCACTGCTTAAACAGAAATTGTTGACAAATACTGAATTTTCACAGAACAAGGAAATGCAGGATTTATTGCATGCAGCTGAACAAGTGGGAAAGTATACTTTGCAATGTGGTTATGATTCACTGGATGCCTCTTGCAGGGCCGCTGTTGCAGGTTCTGTTATTAGAAGGCATGCTTGGTTAAAGGAACAGAATCTGCCTGATCATGTTAAAGCAAAATTATTAGATGCTCCATTACGACATGGTACTTTGTTTGGTACTAAAACAGAATAGGTGTTGAAAAAATGGAGGATAAAGCAAAATCCATGCAGACAGTTAAGGATTTCTTAAAGGTACCGCCACCCAGATTTAGCAGGAACTGGCCTTCTAAAAATTGGTCCTTTCCAGTGTCAGACAGACCACAAAGAGGCAGATACAGGGGTCCTAGAGGCAGATCTCAGCCCCAAGGCTCATACAGGCCTAAACAATGGAGTGCTCCTATCTCCAAAAGTAGAGAAGACAAATCACAACCTTACAGGAAACAGTCCCATTGACTTTCCTCTGCCAGATCCAAGCACTTTTCTTTTGGCAGCCCCCTTAGGGGGAAAACTAGCACTTTTTTCATCAAATTATTTATTTATTTATTTATTTATTGCAGTTGGTTTACCAGGATAGTCCATTGGGCCATAAAGAACCCGTTTTCAATGGAGTCCTGGGGAGAAAAGCTCCAAAACAAAATGTACATTCAACATTTGATAGTGACAATGTAGGTACAGACAGTTATTAATAGTATGAAGGCAGACTAAGAGTAAAACTTATCAATTCTGGAATATCAGTAATAACAGTAAACACTTTGAGAAGAGACATACTAGTAGTAGAACAAATGTAAACATTAATACAGATTAGAGAACAAACAAAGTAAACTAAATAAAAGTAGGATATGGTACTGAAGGATATTAGGTAGTGTTAGTTACGTAGGGTGGGAGCAAGAGCATTCCCACTGTGATGCTAGATGTAAGAAAAGAGACTTTTTGAAGGTAGAATGGTTCGAGGTGGTGCGGATGAGTGGAGGTAGGGAGTTCCAGAGACGAGCGAGGCTGAAGGAAAGAAGGTTTTTGCCTGGGGGATGAGTAGGTTTGTGCACTTCTAGTAGATTTTGATTATTTGACCTTAGAACTCTGTTAGGTAGGTGCATTTTAAAGGCAGAGGAAAGGGAAATTGGAAAATGGTTACCCAAGACAAATGGGTCTTGAACATAGTGTCCCAACGCTATAGGTTCCATTTTCACATCCTGCCAAGGGCAAAAGGTATGCCAGACCTGCCACACAATCAATGGGCAGAGGCACAAAAACAAATTACAGCCCTCATGGACATGAGGGCCATTCAACAAGTACCGCAACAAGAGCAGGGGCAAGGATTTTACTCCAGACTTTTTCTAGTGCCCAGAAAGGACAAAACCTGGAGACCAATACTGGACCTGTCTATACTAAATACATTTCTGGAAGTTCCAAAATTCAAGATGTTGACTCTACAGCAGCTACTGCCCATGCTGGGCAAGAAGGCTTGGCTCGTAACTTTGGACCTAAAAGAGGCATACCTGCATGTCCCAATCAGACAATCTTGCAGAAGATACCTCAGATTCATAGCTGGCTCAATGCACTACCAATTCTCTGCACTGCCCTTTGGCTTATCTAGTGCGCTCAGGGTCTTCACAAAATGCCTGGCACCAGTAATTGCGTTTTGCAGACAGAGGAATTCAAATATATCCCTACTTGGATGACTGCCTAATTCAAGCAGAGAATAAGGACATTCTTCTAAAGCATCTGGCGTTTGTAAAAGTATTACTAATTGGCCTAGGGTACACAGTAAATGAAAATAAATCAAAAATAGTGCCCTCTCAAGAGATAATATTCCTGGGTGCAAGCTTAAATACAACTGCCCAGATGGCTTATCTCATGCCAGACAAACAAAAACAACTGAAAAAATTGGCAACAAAGACCCACTTATCTGCAAGGAAAATCCTGCAGGCCTTGGGTTTCATGGCATCCTGCATTCTACTAATTCCATATGCCAGACTGCATGTGAGGAAACTACAATGGTATCTAAAAAGTGCTTGGACTCAGCATTGCCACAGCCTGGAGACAGTAATTACACACATTCCCTGCCTGCAACAGGAGTTTCGATGGTGGGAAGAGGCCTGTCACCACAACAAGGGTCTGCCATTCAGTTTACCCACAGCCAGACAGACACTGACAACGGACACATCAGCTTATGCCTGGGGGGCCCATATGGCAGGAAAATGTATTCAGGGCACATGGCCTACAAACCAGATGCATCTTCACATCAATCAAAAAGAGATGCTAGCTGTTCAAAATGCCCTGACAGCTTTCAAGGATCTATTTCAACCAGGACAGCTACTGATAAAGACAGACAATATTATGGTTAATATTACGGTCATGTGGTACATAAACAAGCAGGGAGGTACACATTCCTACGCTCTCTGCAGACAAGCAATGACTTTATGGGACACAGCATTGACTTATCAAGTTCATCTGCAAGCACAATTCCTGCCAGGAAAAACAAATACTCTGGCAGACGAACTAAGCAGAAACCTCATGGATCCCCACGAATGGAAACTGGATCCACAAGTCTTCAGCATGATGATAAGGAAATGGGGATTCCCAGACATAGATCTATTTGCCTCCCCTCACAACTGCCAATTGCAGATATTTTGCACAAGGATTTATCACAAGCAAGCATGGAGAGTGGACGCCCTATCCTTCAGCTGGAAAAATCTAACAGTACATGCCATTCCTCCACTGCCTCTCCTTCCCAGGGTACTCCTAAAGGTCAGACAAGAGAAGCCAAAAATGATACTGATTGCACCAGACTGGCCACGCCAGCACTGGTACCCAATCCTAAAGAGCTTGTCTCAAGGTCCAGCATGGTTATTGCCTCAAACTTCTCACTTGCGGACCCAACAAAACAATCGGATCCTGCACTGCCAACTCAGGACCTTAAATCTGGCAGCATGATGGATAATGTAGCCATTCAGAACACTCCTCTTTCAAAAGCTGCTATGGATGTTATCTTCGAGGCCAGGAGGCCCAGTACCAGAAAATCTTATACAGAAAAATGGAAGAGACTCTGTGCTTGGAACCAGGAACAAGGCATTGACACGTGTGTACCAAATATCCCTCAGATTTTACAATACCTAACTGAGATGCTGAACAAAGGCCTTTCTTTCTCATCAATTAAGATTCATGCCTCTGCAGCCCATTACAATATGGAACCACCTATCTTTTCTCATCCTTTAATAAGGCAGTACCTCAGAGGGGCCAAAAACATCAGGCCTCCAAGGAGAGCACCGATTCCGGCATGGGACCTCAATTATGTTTTGGAAAAACTCACACTGCCTCCTTTCGAGCCAGCCTCAACAGCGGATATAAAATTCTTATCCTGGAAAACAGCTCTGCTCCTAGCAATAACCTGTGCAAGACGAGTCTCGGAGTTACAAGCACTCATGACTGTGAAACCTTTTATCATTTTTCATCCAGACAGGGTTTCTCTGAGGACAAACCCAACATTTATGCCTAAGGTGGTGTCCAGTGTGGCCCTCAACCAAGCCATTCACTTGCCCACCTTTTATCCAAATCCACAGAACAAGGGTGAGAAAATTCTGCATTCTGTGGACATACAACAGGCAGTTACGCTTCTACTTGGACAGAACTAAAGCTTTCAGAAAGACTGAGCAACTTTTAGTGTCATATGCTGCAGGATCACAAGAAAAGGCTATCTCAAAACAGACTATTTCTAAATGGATAGGCCATTGCATCCATTTCTGCTATTTTCAGCATGGCAAATCAGTGCCTAAGATTAGGCCTCATTCTACCAGAACAGCAGCCACTTCAACAGCCTTCCTCACAGGAGTACCAACCAAAGACATCTTAGAGGCTGCAACTTGGAGTTCAGTGCACACTTTCACAAAGCACTACCACTTACCTCTTTACTCTAAATTCAGAGCAGGCTTTGCCACTGCAGTTCTGCAGGGCCTCATAGCCTCTCCTAATCCTATTTAGCCCAGCCACCCAACCTCAGCTTTGGGATTCAAACCAAGAGTAATGACTGCAACAGTGAAACACGATGAACATAGTACAGTTGTGTACCTACCATAAATGTAGATATTCAAGTGTATTCACTGTTGCAGTCCAGGTTACGCACCCACCATCACCCTTTTCTTTGCTGGGACTTATCTGTACTTCTCTATCCTATACAACCTATGTGGTGTATTTGCTTGTCGATGAAGGAAATGTTATTTTTGTGCATGCATATTTTTTCAGCTTACCAAATTTGGGGGCACCTGACATCTCGGGTAAGAAAAACTGAGGAAAATGGCGTTGGCTGCATCTTTTATACCCCTGGTGCTCTGACGTCAGGGAAGAGTCAACAGCAACCGACGCCGGACCTAGTCTTTGGAATTCTGGCCGACTGAGGGTAGCCTGCCAGCAGGATAACCCAAGAGTAATGACTGCAACAGCGAATACACTCTAACATCTACATTTATGGTAGGTACACAACTGTACTTTCCTTTTTTTCTTTGTCTCAAGTTTGAGCTTCAGTGCTGGATCCATCAACTCACTCTCAATCCAAGTCTATCCTTTCAAGCTCCAGTTCCCACTCGGGAGCTTTTTTAGACACCTCAGATAAGCGATGGGGTTCCTCTTGTGGTTTCCCTAAAGTTCCAGCATCTCTGGCCTTCTCATCAGAGAGCAGACCTTATCAACATAAAAGACATGAGTGTGTTGCTTCTGGCTTTGAGTTTTTCATTCATTTTCTCATCCTGGGCCCCTCAAACTCTTTCATGGAGAATACCACAGTGATGTGTCATGCCAACATGGGGAGGGGTGCAAGGGCCTATCTTCTTTACAGACTAGCACTTCAAGTCTAGGATTTTGCTATCCAGTATCAAGTGACTCTTCGTGCAGTTTACATTCTACTGGCAGACTCCTTGAGAATGTCCAGAACACAAGCTCATGAATGGATGTTTCACAGAGATGTGTTCCTGGACATTGTCCATGGGTGGGTATTCTTTAGGTAGATCTTTTCACCTCCCCCCTCTGAACAGACAATTCCCTCTCTTCTTTTCCTCAGTCTGAAGTCCTCTGACTTGGAAAGTAGACACTGTGCCATTTCCATGGAAAGGAATGTTTCTGTATGTTTTCCCACCCCTTTCTCTGATGTGTTGGGTTCTGCACAAGATCAGCCGGGGCTATCCCAGAATTGGTGACTCAGCTTTGGCCCAGGTAACATTGGTTCACCCTTCTCTCTTACTTGGTCAGGGGCAATTACCAAAGGTTACTTCACCAGGTGGATCTTCTCACACAAAATAAGGGATCTCTTGACCATCTTCACCTGTCCATTCTTCAGTTGACATAGTGGGTGATAAGGCTTTCATCCGATTTTAGGCACCTCTTTTATGAGGATATGCTCCTGTTTCTGTAGGAGGCCAAGAAACTCACTACCAGAAAATCCTGTATGTCCAGATTGAAAAGGTTTTCTGTCTGGTGTCTCTCTCACCATGAGGATTCCCTACCTGTGTGGGTTCCTCTGGACCTTGTTAGTGTGATCTGTTCCATGCTGGATTGACATATTCTTCAATTAAAGATCACCTGTCAGCAATTTCTGCTTGTCTGCCCAGGAACCCTCCTCCGGTCTCTAGGTTTGAGGTCAAGCAGTTCCTTAAAGGCATCCTTCATATCAGGCCTCCGAGAAAGCCTGCTCCCTGTTCTTGGAACTTCAGTTTTGTACTTCAGAAATTAACCTAGGATCCTTTTGAAACTGCTTCTTCAGCTTCTATGAAGCATTGTACTTGGAAGACTGTTCTGCTTTTGGTTCTTTTTTCAGGCTGTCATGGCTTTTCCTACTTTTTAGTTTTTCATAGAGACATCTCTTCATGCTAATCCTTCTTTTATGTTCAAGGTGGTTAATGAGTTGCCCCTTAATCACACCTCCTTTCTTTTTCCTTCTCTGCAGTCTGCCGGTGAGAAGGTCTTTCACACCTTGGATTTGCATAGACAGATCAGATATTCCTTAAATAAAATTAAATGTTTTGCGAATCTGAGCAGCTTGCCATTTCCTTTCATCCCAGGACTTTGGGTTTTGCTCTTTCTAAGCAAACCATCTCCTCCTGGATTTCCTTTTGTTATTCTTTTCATGGTAATTGCCTTTCCTTGTCTGTAAAGGCACATTCTACTAGGGCAGTTGCCTCCTCTAGTACTTTTTCAAGGGTCCGGATACCAGTTGTATCCTTGAAGCAACTACTTGATCCTCTGTTCATACTTTCACTAAATTGGCAAGAGCAGGCTTTACTAGAGCTATCTTGCATGGGTTCATGGAGGGTTCTTTGCCTTCCTCCTCAGCTTTTGTACTATCCCTTAGGTAAAGAATTCTGCAACACTGATATGAATGAACATCGAACAGTTGTGTAAAATCTTACCATAACAGTAGATGTCCTTCTCTTTCACAGTTGCAGTATCGGTCCCTCCTTCTCCCTCTGTCATGACTCTTGCTCTGTGTTTTGGGTGCCCTCCTGACTGAGGGACCCATCTTCCTTTCTTTATTTTTCTTTCCGGATGTGTGTGTACCTCTTTGCTGAGGGTATTCTGTTCCTCCTAGGGCTTTTTCAGTTCTGAGTATCTTCATCCTTATGTCACCTTTATGCCCTGCTTTGTATGTGGGGAGCGTACGTGTGATGTACAGCACCTATAAGTGCTGAAGGCTTTGGTATGCTGGCTTGGCTGTCCTTGGTAGGAGATTCCTTAGGTGAAGAATACTGCAACACTGAAGAAAAGGATGTCTACTGTTACGGTAAGATTTTACAGCACTGTACTTTCACCAGATTTCTCTCAAAAGTTCTGAAACATGTATGTTGTTTAAAAGTGCAGAAAGACTACTATAAAGAATCGTCAGAGCACTGACAAATTCCACCCAAGCTCTCACTTCATATTACCATACTTTAGAATCAAAAGGAAGGGGATGGATAAAACTTTACTCTGTATCTCTGAATACTAGGGCTGCATATCTTTAATTGATTCAGTCTCCTAATAAGTGGCATGTAGTCTGTTCTGCTCCTCTGTTGTCCAGCAAAGTGCATTTTATTCTCTGTAAGCACGTAGTTTTAGTATTTCCCCTGACAAAAGTATGTCATGAGAAAGTACCATAAAAAAATCATACATATACTGAAGCATATGGAGTCAAACATATCAACTTTAAATGCAGCTGTATGCTTTTCAAGTAATTATGTCCATAGTATCTTCTTAATCCACAGAGGTGAAATAGTATCCTATAATTTCTGTGTAACAGTATGATGTTCTTCGTGTTTCACTGTTGCAGTCATTACATTTGGGTAATCTGCTGGCAGGTTGCCCTCAGTCGGCCTGATTAACAAAGTCTTGGGTCCTGCGTCGGGTGCTGTCCCTTCTTCCATGACATCAGGTTGTCAGGGGTATAAAACATGCAGCTGATGCCATTACATCAGTCTTTCTTGCCGCTCGGTGCCCAAAGCAGAAGCAGTTTGCAAGTGCCGGTCGGCCAACTCCTGAAATTTTCATTTTTGAGTTTCAGAACCAAAGATTTCAACTAAAAGCTAAGTACCCTGTTGGGGAAACTTTTTCTTGCTCCTTACCAATGTCAGTAAAAGTTAATAATTGCATTACTTGTGGGAAGCAAATACCTCAAAGATTTTCATTTGTACTGTATTCCTTGCCTAGGCCCTGACCACAACGGACCTTGCTGTTGGTTTTGTGCTAAATTTAATCAACGCACGATTAAATGTTGGTATATTTTTGCTTCTAAATATTTTGGCTCACAATTTAATTATCCAGAAATGTCGTCTGTTAGCAATCCGACTACCGGAATACCTAAAAAATGCAAAGAAAAAGACAGAGACAGACTGTCGAGGTCCAAAACTGATGACAACGCTTCTCCTAAGCCAGTCTCCAGTTCGCCAGTACTCAGTGAGGTGCTTTCGCAGCCCCTGATACCTGCTACTTCTGATTCGCAGGCCTCTTCTGAAACCCATTTGGAGTCCGGTATGCAGCAAAATGCTTCAATTATGGAACCCGTGGATCTCTCTACCTTAGATGGGTCCGGAGCCGCTGTGCAGGCACCGGCTTCTGAGGGTGTTTTCAGGCCTACAGATTTGTATATTAGACCGACGTCATCTTCAAAACTAAGGCCAAAATCTAAATCTGTCTCTAAAAACCGACACGTGGGCCACATGTGCAGGCCCCTATGCCTAAAAACAACTGATCAAAATGGCTGAAGATTTAATTACTCTGATCAGGGGTAGCCATCCCCCTCCTTCTAAGAGGCCTAGGCAAGACATTGATTATGAATCTTCTGAACAGGATTCTATTTCTTCTGACTCTTCTAATGAACAGGATGTGTCTATACCTACTTATGAGGACTCTGATGCAGAAGATTCCATTCCTTCTGCTTCTCCCCCTGTGGATTTTTCTTTTGGGGAAACTTTACATACCTTAAGGGAACATTTCCACTGGGAAAAATCAAGATTTCTCTGAATCTAAAAAGAGACTTAGGGATTTTCTTCTTCTCCCTCAGCATAGCCCTTTGGCTGTACCTCCTGTTCTTGACATTGTTGATGGTGTTTCAGAATCTAGTATGGCTCCTGATTCTCTGCCTCTGGCTCCTTGTAAGCCAGACAGATACTATAGGGTTCCTGACTCCCACAAATTCCTTTTCAAAAAGCCTATTGCAGATCCTGAAACCATTTCTCAGGGTCCCAAGGGCATTAAGGCCTCTACTGCTAAAAATCCTACCCCTTCTGATAGAGATTCCAGGGTGCTGGATAGATGGGGTAAGAATGTTTACACTTCTGCAACCTTGGCAATCAGGGCTTTAAACTGTCAATTTTATATGCTTAAATATCAACATCATATTATGAGACTGCTTAAACAGAAAATTATGGTAATTTCTGGCTCTGTGGAAAATAATGATTTACAGGATTTATTGCATTCAGCTGAACAAGTTGGAAAGCATACTTTGCAATGTGGTTTTGATTCTTTGGAGGCCTCTTGCAGGGCTGCTGTAACTGGGTCTGTGTTAAGAAGGCATGCTTGGCTGAAAGAGCAAACTCTGCCTGATCATGTTAAAGCAAAATTGTTGGATGCTCCTTTACAACAGGACTGTCATTTTGGTAATAAGTCTGAAGAAGTTTTAAAAAAGATGGAAGATAAACCTAAATCTATGCAAACTATGAAAGATTTCTTACAAGTGCAACCTCCAAGATTTAGTAGGCAGTGGCCTACTAAGAACTGGTCCTTTCCAGTTCCTTCGAGAGAAACTCAAGTCAAACCCAGACATTCCAAAGGCTCCAGGTTTTAGTCACAAGGGACCTTTAGAATAAAACAATGGGGTGCCTCCACCTCCAAATCTGTAACTAACAAGGCACCTCCCTGTGGTAAACAGTCTCAATGACTTCCCTCTGCACTCACCAAGCACTCATCTTTTAGCCGCCCCTTTGGGGGGAAAGCTGGCACTTCATGCAAGAAACTGGCAACTTATAACCCAGGACAAATGGGTTTTAAATATAGTATCCCAGGGATACAGAGTTCATTTCCACATGTTGCCAATCCCAAACGGATGGCCAGACCTGCCCCCAAATCAGTGGGCAGAGGCCCAGAAACAAGTTCTCTCTCTCATGAACATGGGGGCTATTCAACCAGTACCAGAAGAGGAAAAGGGACAAGGTTTCTATTCAGGACTTTTCCTGGTACCCAGAAAAGACAAATCATGGCGTCCAATTCTGGACTTATCTACTCTAAACACATTTCTGGACATTCCAAAATTCAAGATGCTGACTCTTCAACAGTTACTTCCTAAGATAGGCAAAGATGCCTGGTTGGTAACTCTAGACTTAAAAAGAGGCCTATCTGCATATCCCAATCAGGGAATCTTGCAGAATACCTCCGCTTCAAAGCAGGCTATTTGCATTACCAGTTCTCTCCACTGCTCTTTGGCTTATCTACTGCGCCCAGGGTCTTCACAAAGTGCCTGGCTTCAGTAATTGCATTTTGCAGGCAAAGAAATATTCAAATATATCCATACCTGGACGATTGTCTAATTCGGGCAGAAAACAAGGACATTCTTCTAAAGCATCTGGCATTTGTAAAAAGGGTTCTAACTTATCTAGAGTACACCATAAACAAAAAGAAATCACAACTGGTACCCTCTCAAAAGATTACATTCCTGGGTGCAAGCTTGAATACAACTGCCCAGGTGGCTTACCTTACGCTGGAAAAGCAGATTCAATTGGTGACTTACTTCAAACAGGTGGCCACAAAAACCCTGCTATCTGCAAGACAAATTCTGCAAGCCTTGGGGTTCATGGCCTCCTGCATTCTTCTAATTCCATATGCAAGACTGCATATGAGGAAACTTCAGTGGTACTTAAAAAAGTTTATGGAGTCAACATTGTCATAGTCTGTAAACAATTATTCCCATCATACTTTGCCTGTAACTAGAGTTCCTCAAAACAAGGGAGTGTCATTCACTCAGGCCCCTGCCACCCTAACCCTAACTACAGACACATCAGACTATGCTTGGGGGACTCATCTGGCAGGGAAGTGCATTCGGGGCAAATGGAGCCCAAATCAAATGCACCTTCATATCAATCAAAAAGAGATGCTAGCTGTACAGAATGCACTGACAGCCTTCCAGGACTACCTTCATCCAGGACAATTAATGATAAAGACAGACAACACCACAGTTATGTTGGTACATAAACAAGCAGCAGGGTACACATTCCTTCCCCCTATGCAGACTAGCCATGGCATTGTGGAACACAGCCTTGACCTACCAAATACAACTACAAGCTCATTTCCTGCCAGGAAAGCTGAATACTCTGGCATACGAACTAAGCAGAAATCTCATGAACCCACACAAATGGAAACTGGAACCATGGATTTTTAACATGTTGGCACGCAAATGGGGGAGTCCAGACATAGATCTTTTTGCCTCACCCCAGAACTATCAGTTGGACAAATTCTGCTCAAGAACTCATCACAAAAAAGCTTGGAAAGTGGATGCTCTGTCATTCAGCTGGAAAAACCTATCGGTCTATGCTTTTCCCCCTCTGCTTCTGCTCCCCAAAGTTCTACTAAAAGTCAAGCAGGACAAACCAAAAATGATTCTGATTGCTCCAGACTGGCTTCGCCAACACTGGTACCCACTCCTGCACAGTGTCACACCTTCCACCGTGGCACCTGCCTCAGACACCTTACTTACTGTCTCAGCAGAACAACCAAATTCTGCACAGTCAGCTTCAAACTTTGAATCTTGCAGCATGGCTAATCACCTAAATTCACCCTTAGCATCCCTCAGCAAACCTGTGATGGATGTCATTTTGGAGGCAAGAAGGCCTAGTATTAGAAAATCGTATGCTGACAAATGGAAAAGATTCTGTGCCTGGAACCAATCAGAAGGAATAAGCACAGCAGCATCCAATATTCCTCAGATTTTACAATTCTTAACTGAGATGCTTCACAAGGGCCTGTCTTTTTCTTCTATAAAAATCCATGCCTCTGCCATTTCAGCTCATTACAACACAGAACCTCACCTCTTCTCTCATCCTCTGCTAAAGCAGTGTCTCAGAGGGGCCAAAAACATAAGACCACCCAGGAGAGTTCCAACCCCTGCATAGGACCTCAATTTTGTATTGGAAAAACTCACTCTCCCTCCTTTCGAGCCAGCTGCTACTGCAGACTTAAAATTTCTCTCCTGGAAAACAGCTTTCCTTTTAGCAGTCACTTCAGCTAGAAGGATTTCTGAATTACAGGCTCTTATGGCAGTGGAGCCTTTCATTATTTTTCATGCGGACAGGGTGTCTCTCAGGACCAATCCATCCTTCATGCCTAAGGTGGTATCCAGTGTGACTCTTAATCAGACCATTCATTTGCCAACTTTCTTTCCTAATCCACAGAACAAGGGGGAGTGAATGCTGCATTCATTGGATGTACACAGACAACTTAGATTTTACTTAAACAGGACAAAATCTCTTAAGAAAATCTGAACAACTACAATTGGCATTTGCTACAGGGGCAGAGGGAAAGGCTATTTCAAAGCAGACTATTTCCAAATGGATAAACCATTGTATTTGTTTCTGCTATATGCACCATGGTAAACTGCTATATGCACCATGGTAAAACTATCCCCCAGGGGATCAGATCTCATTCCACCAGGGCTGCATCTACTTCTACTGCCTTTCTCGGATGTGTTCCTACCAAAGACATTCTAGAAGCTGCTACCTGGAGCTCAGTTCATACATTCACCAAGCATTACCACTTACCTTTCTTTAAATCCAGAGCTGGCTTTGCCACTGCTGTCCTGCAGGGCCTTTTAGCTGGTCCTAATGTTAATGCTGTATAAATCCATCCTCCCAACCATAGTTTTGGGAATATACCCAAATGTAATGACTGCAACAGTGAAACACGAAGAACATAGTACAGTTGCGTTCACTTACCATAAATGTAGATGTTCGAGTGTATTCACTGTTGCAGTCCTGGTTACCCACCCTCCAGCCCCCTGTTTTTCTCTTACTATACCTCTTCTTTCTTTTACTATACGTAAAAGCCTTGTTGGTGTATTTGCTTTTGTTTGGAGGTATATTTTTTGTGTTTTAAATTATATATATATATATATATATATATATATATATATATATATATATATATATATTTTGCTCCCCATTTGGGGACACCTGACATCTGGGGCAAGAAAAACTGATGTAATGGCGTTGGCTGCATGGTTTATACCCCTGATGACCTGACATCATGGAAGAAGGGACAGCACCCGACGCAGGACCCAAGACTTTGTTAATCAGGCCACCTGAGGGTAACCTGCCAGCAGATTACCCAAATGTAATGACTGCAACAGTGAATACACTCGAACATCTACATTTATGGTATGTGAACACAACTGTACTTTCCGCATCTAATGTTAGGCTGTGATGGAAATAATAAAAAGACCATTCTGGCCTCTCTGCTGCTACATGGATATGGCACTGGTTATCCTCTAGACATATTTTCCACCATGTTGGCTACAGATACTGTAACCCTGCACAAAGGAAATGCTGAGAATTTTGAGATAAGATGTCCACGATTTCATCATCTGCCCATCTTTACAAGAAAAACCTTGAGAGCTGCTGGATAGTAGTCAGCTGTGGTCATCTCTCACCCCACAGTGGAATAGCTAGACTAATCTAATCACTTGAAGACTGATGGTTTGCAGGCAGTAGACATAAAAAATGCACAAAAGAATAAGGACATTACTATAGGAACCATTGAAAATGCATCCTAAGTCACTGAAATGTGGTGTGCACTATGTCATGGTCTTGCCTCAAGTCAGATGAGGCTGCAACTGATCCAGCAGAAATGAATGGTTAAACTCAAACTTCAGAATATAAATATGTTACTGTACTACCACTAAGCTCACCATAATGATAAATGTTTAGATGTCTATGACACTTTTCAATATTGTCATGTGCCACTGAAAATCACTTAACAATATAATGTGATCAATCCCTGAACCATAAGACGCAGCTTATTTCACAACTCATAGCCTTAATCCTCTATATCAACTGGCATACAAAATATCTAGCATTCCTTCAACAGGAAACGACTCATTTCACAGCTTATAGCCTTAATCCTCTACAGTAATAGACTGGCATTCAGAATAACTAGGAATGTCTTGACTGAAGTCACTATTGCTGTATTCCAAACAGATGGAGTTTTCACTGCTGACATCTAGGCGGGATACCAAAGCTTTCTCAGTTGCATACATATATCCAATGCATGGCCTCATCTCACAAGTGGAAGGGTATATAAGAAAATGTAAGAGTGTAACTCCTAAGACTATCTCACTGCCAGCCAAATGCAGATCTCGCACCTACCTGTCTGATCTTTGAATGGTCGGTTGTACCATCAGCTTTCTCAGATTCAGATAAGTGTCCCATTGGCGAACTTTCCTTTTTGTCTAAACTATTTTGCTGTGATTTTGTTAGATATCCACTAAGAGGGGTAGATGTGAGTCCAGCAGGCAGATACCCTACAAAGACATTCATACTCAGTGCATTTTCTGCCTAGATGCAGAACACAACTACGAAGATTGTTCTATTTGTCAGTCTTTTGTTCCCAAGACATTACATCCCCATTTGTCTTAATTGAATCCCTTCTTGGAGCCCCAACATCTCAACCATTTGGACTACTCTAGGATGTCCACAGCTGACATAACCAGCTCATAAGAAAAAAAAAAAAACTCAAAAGGCCTAGGCCTGACAGCTTGCCCAGTCTGATTCCAGTGTAAATGCAGAGGGTTCAGAACCTATGGTACATTTGACTGTTCCTCAGATGCCCTCTTTTGCAACCTTGCATGTCCAAAGAGGCTGTTACTGCAACATGTAAGGCACAAGTCATTATCTCAGAAGCACCAGATGGCATCCTGCAAATTTTAGTTCAAGAAGAGATTATTGGCAAACTTATTGAGATACATCAGGTGTCCGAATTTTCTCACTTTGGTTCAGGTAAACATCACACCTAAGGGAAAAAAAAAGCAAAAGCATGATGTCCTTCAAGGATGCATCTGCAGTCCTTACAAATGGGTTGTCCTGTCATCAGGCAGCCCTTCGGTCGGCCGGATTCCAAAGTCTGGGTCTGGCCTCGGCTGGTGTCGCACTTCACCCGACGTCATAGCTGCAGTTATTCGGGTATAAAGGCATCAGCCGACGCCATTTTCCTCAGTCTTTCTTGCCACGTGGCGCCCGAAGCAGAAGCTGTTCGCAAGTGCCGGTCGGTCAGATCCAGAGATTACTACTACCGAATACTACTTCGAAGACTTCTAAAAAGCTAAGTACCCCGTTGGGGACTCTTTCTTGCCTCAGCCGATGTCAGAGAAAGTGAATAACTGTTTATCTTGTGGGAAACAAATACCTCATAAAGATTTCCACTCCTACTGTATACATTGTTTAGGCCCAGACCACGACGTAGCAGCTTGTCTAGCCTGTGCTTCTTTTAACCGACGGACGCTTAGACGTCGGTCAGAGTTTGCTGAACAAATTTCGGCTCTGATTTTGCCTACATTATGCCGTCGGATCCTCCGACAACGCAAATTTCCAAAAAACGAAAAGAAAAGGACCGACACTCGTGGTCCGCAGTCTCGGGCGAAACCGCCATTAAGCAAACCGCGAGTGTCTCGGTTTCGGCCGAAACCGAGCAAGCAGTTCTTTCTCCAGCCGAAACCATGCCTTCTACCGAGGCCTCCTCTAACCTGGTAGAATCGGCTTCTGAAATCCAGCCTTCTGTTGCGGTTTCTCAGGAGTTATCAGACACAATTCCCCTGGATATTTCAACCCCTGCACGTGGAGCTGCTAGGCCTCCTGCAGCCATGTCTATTAAGGCCTTTGCTAGGGCTAAAGCAGCCAAAGCTTCAAAAACTGTGCCTGTCAAACCCCCCTCACACAGGCCCAGCACTAGCTCTCATATGCTTTCTTTGGCTGAGGATTTAATTTCTTTAATTCATGGATCCCAGCCTCATCCAGACAGGTCCTCTCTCCCACCTCCAGAAAAGAGACCTAGAGCAGAGCCCCCTGAACCAGTATCCACTGATGGTTCCTCTGATGAATCAGAACATACAGACCCTCCTGAGGCTTCTTATTCTCCCTACGAAGACTCTGATGCTGAAGAGTCCATTCCTTCAGCCTCTCCACCTGAGGAATTTTCCTTTGGGGAAACCTTGCATGCTATGAGGGAACAATTTCAGTGGCAGGGCCAAGATTTCTCAGACTCCAGAAAAAGGCTTAGAACCTTTCTACATTTACCACAACATAGGCCTTTAGCTATACCTCCAGTTCTTTCTGTTGTAGATGATGCATTTAATGATGCTTGCACTGCTCCTGATTCATTACCTCCGGCTCCTGCTAAGCCCGATAGGTTCTACAGGGTCCCGGACACTCATCACCATTTATACAAGGCTCCTTTTGCAGATCCAGAGACCATCTCCCAGGGCCCTAAAGCAGTAGCTGCTACTTCTACTAAGAACCCCCTCCCCTCTGAAAGGGAATCCAGGTCCTTAGAGAGATGGGGTAAAAAAGTTTACACTTCTGCTACCTTGACAGCTAAGGCTTTGAACTGCCAATTTCATATGATTCAATATCAAGAGTTTATGCTTGACCAGTTAACTAAAAAGCTTTCCTCTGAAGAATCTTTAGATAAAAAATATGTTCAGGAAATGGTACATAACATACAGCAGGTTAGTAACCATTCTTTAAAATGTGGCTATGATGCACTGGAGGCTTCCTTTAGATCAGCCATGACTGGCACAGTTATCAGGAGACATGCATGGTTGAAAGAACAGGCATTACCAGACCATATCAAATCAAAGCTTTTGGATGCACCCATGGACAAGGTCAATTTATTTGGTTCCCCTGCTCAGCAGGTACTAAAAAAGATGGAAGAGAAGGCGAAATCTGTACAAACGGTGAAAGATTTCTTACAGGTTCAACCCCAAGGTTTAGCAGGAACTGGCCTCCAAGAATTGGTCCTTTCCGGACTCCTCTAAGGCTCAGAGAGGCAGGAATAGGCGTTCAAGAGGCAGAAACCAATCCAGGGGTGCCTACAGGGGCCAATGGCAAGGTAACAACCAGCGAGGCACGCAGCCACCACCACTGCAACAACTCAATCACAGTGACTTGACAGTGGCACCGCCTACCAGGGAACAACTAGAAGCACCCTTAGGCGGAAAACTAACCTTATTCTCAAAAAACTGGCATTGCATCACAAGGGAAAAATGGATTTTGCAAACTATAGACCAAGGTTACAGGTTCCATTTCCATACTCTACCAGGGAAGAGAGGAATGCCAAACCTACCACCTACTCAGAGGACAGAAGCTCTAAAGCAAATATCTCAGCTATTAAGAATGAGAGCTGTGGAAAAGGTACCATCTATGGAGCAAGGAAAGGGACTTTACTCCAGACTCTTCCTGGTACCAAGAAAAGAAAACAAATGGAGACCCATTCTAGACCTGTCCGCTTTAAACATATTCCTTATTGTTCCAAAATTCAAAATGCTGACCCTACAGCAGCTTCTTCCCATGCTGGGCAAGGAGTCTTGGCTGGTAACTCTAGATCTCAAGGAGGCATACCTGCACGTCCCCATAAGACCAATTTGCAGAAGATACCTCAGATTTCTTGCAGGATCAGAGCATTATCAATTTTCAGCATTGCCCTTTGGCTTATCTACTGCCCAGAGTGTTCATGAAATGCCTGGCATCAGTAATTGCTCATTGCAGACTTCAGGGAATCCAAATTTATCCCTACCTGGACGACTGCCTGATACAAGCGGACAACAAAAGCAAGCTGACAGAAGACTTACAAAGAGTCATTTACCTGCTGCAAGCCTTGGGATATACAGTCAATATAAAAAAGTCAAGGCTGATTCCATCCCAAAGAATAACCTTTCTGGGTGCAGAGCTGGACACATCAAAACAAATGGCATTCCTAACTGCAGAAAAGAAAGAGCAACTACCTCTCTACTTCTTGGCATTAACAAAGCAGAACCACCTAACTGCAAGAAAAGTACTGCAAGCTCTGGGCTTCATGGCATCCTGCATAATTCTGGTCCCTCATGCCAGACTGCATATCCACTACAGTGGTACCTAAAGAATTTGTGGTCCCAACACAAGCACAGCCTAGAAACCAAAATCCCAATAATCCCATGCCTGAAACAAGAGTTCCTATGGTGGGCTCAGGCCTGTCAATCAAACACAGGATTGCCCTTCTGCAACAGCCAACCAAGCCAAACCATCACGACAGATGCCTCAGACCTCGGTTGGGGGGCACACATGCTGGACAAGTGCATACAAGGATTATGGACTCAAGACCAGCTGCGCCTACACATAAATCTAAAGGAAATGCTGGCAGTAAAATTGGCAATCCAGTCATTCAGACCATTTCTCCAAGAAGGTCAGTTGATGATAAGGACAGACAACACCACAGTTATGTGGTACATCAACAAACAGGGAGGCACCCATTCATATCCTCTATGCCGGCTGGCACTGGACCTATGGGATGTGGCCCTGAGCTACAACATTCAGTTACAAGCAATTTTTGTACCGGGAAAAGAAAACATTCTAGCAGACATATTAAGCAGAACAACCACAGATGCCCACGAATGGATGCTTCATCCAGACATCTTCAAAGCCATCACAAGGGAATGGGGATTACCACAAATAGATTTGCATCCCCATTCAATCACCAGCTAAAGAAATTCTGCACAAGGACGTACCACCCACTTGCTTGGAAGGTGGACTCCCTATCTTTCAGTTGGAAAAACCTGACAGCATACGCATTCCCACCACTTCCTTTGATGCACAAGGTGCTTCTGAAGATCAAAGAGGACCGTCCAAGGATCATTCTGATAGCTCCAGACTGGCCAAGACAACATTGGTACCCATTGCTGAGGAGCATGTCTCGGGAACAAATATGGACACTACCCCTGATCCCATTACTGTTAACACAGAACAACTACAACATCCTGCATCCAAACCTGAAAACTCTGCAGCTAACTGCCTGGAACATTACATAACAGCAATTAACCCAAATTTATCCCAAAGGGTTAAAGACATAATCCTGGAGGCTCGCAGACCTTCAACAAGAAAGAATTATGCAGCAAAATGGAAAAGATATCTCATTTGGAGTACTGCAAAGGGAGAAGATGTGACTCTAGTAAACATGGCCAACATCCTGGAGTACTTGGCAGAGCTCTTCCACACAGGCCTGTCCTATTCTTCCATCAAGATACATGCATCAGCTATTTCAGCAGAATACAGCTTGGATCCTCCTGTCTTCTCTCATCCCCTGCTCAGACAGTTTCTGAGAGGAATTAAAATGTAAAACCTCCCAGAAACCACCATTGCCAGCATGGGACTTGAACTTTGTGCTAGAAAAATTGACACTTCCTCCTTTCGAGCCAGCAGCAACAGCAGAATTACAATACTTATCCTGGAAGACTGCTTTCCTGCTGGCAATAGCTTCAGCAAGAAGGGTCTCTGAACTACAGGCATTAATGGCAGTGCAACCCTTCCTGATCTTCCATCAAGATAGTGTCCATGAGAACAAATCCTACATTTATGCCTAAGGTGGTATCCAGAGTGTCATTAAATCAGGCTATCCACCTACCTACATTCTTCCCAAACCCACAGAACAGGGAGAAAGACTTTGCATACCTTGGATGTACACAGACAGTTACGCTACTACCTGGACAGGACTAAGTCCAATAGAAAAACTGACCAGCTTCTGGTAGCATATGCCACAGGAAAGGAAGGAAAACCAATTTCAAAACAGACAATCTCCAAATGGATAGGAAATTGCATTAGATTTTGTTACTCCTACCATGGAAAGAAAACTCCAGAGAACATCAGGCCTCACTCCACAAGGGCTACAGCCACTACCACAGCTTTCTTACGAGGAGTGGCTACCAAGGACATTATAGAGGCTGCTACTTGAACCTCCATGCATACATTTGCCAAGCATTACAATTTACCTTTATACTCTAGATCCCGAGCAGGTTTTGCCACTGCTGTTTTGCAAGGGATCCTAGCTACACCATAATCTCTACTCTTTCCTCCTCCCTTGTTTAGCTATGGTATTCTACCCATTTGTAAGGACTGCAGATGCATCCTTGAAGGACATAGTACAGTTTTGTACCTACCATAAATGTAGATGTCCGATAGGAATGCATCTGCAGTCAGGATTACCCACCCACCTTCCCCTCTGAGGTACTCCTAGGGTATTTGCCAGCCTTCAGCTAGCTTGGGGGATCTATTATGGTGTATTTGTTTGTATATATGTACATACATGCTTATTTTTTGTGTTTGCTCTCTACTATTTGGCATCATTGGCATTTATCCAAATTTAGCCTTCCAAGGGGGCACCTGGCATCTGGGGCAAGAAACACTGAGGAAAATGGCGTCGGCTGATGCCTTTATACCCGAATAACTGCAGCTATGACGTCGGGTGAAGTGCGACACCAGCCGAGGCCAGACCCAGACTTTGGAATCCGGCTGACCGAAGGGCTGCCTGACGACAGAACAACCCATTTGTAAGGACTGCAGATGCATTCCTATCGGACATCTACATTTATGGTAGGTACAAAACTGTACTTTTCCTCACACTCTCCCTCTGGGGGGGGGAGTGGATGGACTTGTTGAGGCATTATAGCCCTTAAACCAGCCTCTTTTTCAGCTCCTCCACCCACTCCAGAAAAGATTACTGTGGAATCATCCTTCTTTTCTGAGGAGGAGGCCTCAGATTCTGATGACCATTCTTTAGTTTACTCTCATGATGTTCATCGTGCATACAGCTGTAGTAATCACAGATGGGTTTTCTGCCATCAGGTGGGTCCTCGGTCGGCCGAATTCCAAAGTCTAGGTCCGGCGTTGGTTGTTGTCGCTTTCTTTCCTGACGTCAGTGAGGCAGGGGTATATAAGACACAGCTGACGCCATTTTCTTCAGTCTTTTTTGCCGCGCGGTGCCCGAAGCAGAAGCAGTTCGCAAGTGCCGGTCGGCCAGTTCCTAAATTTACGAAAAATTGGAAACCGAAGTCTTCTTTAAAGCTAAGTACCCCGTTGGGGAAACTTTTCTTGCCTCAGACCGATGTCAGAAAAAGTTAACAATTGTATTTCTTGTGGGAAGCAAATACCGCATAAGGATTTCCATTCCCTCTGCATACCTTGTTTAGGCCCAGACCACGACGTCTTGGGCTGTCGCTTGTGCGCTACTTTCAATAAACGCACTATTAAGCGTTGGGCAGAGTTCGCCCAACAAAATGTCGTCGGAGACTCTGACTACCGGTTTGTCCAAAAAACGCAAGGACAAGGACAGACACGCGAGGTCCGCGGTCTCCACCGACACCATGCCAAAACCGGCTACACGTGGTCCGGTTCTCAGCGAGACGCCTATGCAGTCCCTGACTACCGACGACACATCTTTGGCAGTGTCTTCTGTAACCGAGACCGCAGGTACCTCGGCTCATACCCAGACTACAACCACCGAAGCCACTGTGAGCGTTGAGCCTCCTAATGTGGACAGGTCCACTTCCACCCATGGTGTCTTTAGACCCTCATCTTCCTTTTCCATTAAGGCCTTTACTAAGTCCAAATCAGCCAGGCATCCCAAGAGGCCTGTTGCACAGGGCCCATCTCCAGGCCCCATGCCTAAAAAGCAGATGCTTAAAATGGCTGAGGATTTAATTACTCTTATCAGGGGTTCCCAACCCCCTCCAGACAAGAGACCCAGAGTGGAGGAAGATTCTCCCTCTACTGATCAGGGCTCCATTTTTTCAGAACATTCTGATGTAGAGGAACACTCTTACTCCCCTTTTGAAGATTCTGATGCAGAGCAGTCCATTCCTTCTGTATCTCCTCCAGAGGATTTTTCTTTTGGGGAAACCTTGCACACCTTGAGGGAACACTTCCATTGGGAAGGCCAAGACTTTTCTGATTCCAAGAAAAGACTTAGGGAATTTCTTTTGTTACCTCAACACAGACCTCTGGCGATACCTCCTGTCTTGGACATACTTGATGATGTTAATTTGGAGGCTTGCCTTAATCCGGATTCCCTGCCTCCTGCCCCAGTCAAGCCTGATAGGTACTACAGCGTTCCTAACTCTCACCAATTTCTTTACAAGAGCCATAATGCATACCCTGAAACCATTTCTCAAGGCCCCAAGGGAATGAAGGCCTCTACTGCTAAGAATCCACTACCTTCCGAAAGAGAGTCAAGATCCTTAGACAGGTGGGGAAAAAAGGTATATACCTCGGCCACCCTAGCCATGAGGGCCATAAATTGTCAGTTCCATATGCTTAAATATCAGCAGTTTCTGTTATCACAGTTAAGAAATAAAATGTCTCAACCTGAACAACCAGATTTGAAAGAGTTGCAGGATATGATGCATAGTGCAGAACAAGTGGGTAAACACACCTTACAATGTGGTTATGATGCCCTAGAGGCCTCAAGTAGAGCTGCTGTTACAGGATCAGTCATTCATGGACATGCATGGCTTAGGGAACAAATCTTGCCTGATCATGTGAAAGCTAAACTACTAGATGCTCCTTTACAAAAGGATGTGCTATTTGGTACTAATGTTGAGGAGATACTACGGAAAATGGAAGAAAAAGCCAAATCTATGCAAACTGTCAAAGCTTTTCTACAGGTTCAACCACCACGTTTTAGCAGAAATTGGCCTTCTAAAAACTGGTCCTTTCCAGCCACGGACAAGCCCCAAAGAGGTAGATACAGGCACACAAGGGGCAGAGGACAATCACAAGGATCATATAGAGGCAGGCAATGGCAAACTCCAGCACCAAGAGGTGGCGAAGACAGTGCACAACAATACAGGAAACAAACCCAATGACTTCCTCCTTTCCATGCCAAGCAAGTCTCAGCTGGCAGCACCCTTGGGAGGAAAGCTGGCATTATTTACAAGAAATTGGCATATTGTCACAACAGACAAATGGATCCTGGACGTTATAAACAGAGGCTACAGATTTCATTTTCACACTTCCAAAAATGAGAGGCATGCCAAACCTGCCACACAATCAAAGGGCAGAGGCACAACTACAAATTTCAAAGCTCATAGACATGAAAGCTATTCAAGAGGTACCTACTCACGAACAAGGTCAAGGTTTTTATACCAGGCTATTTCTGGTACCAAGGAAAGGAACCGACTGGAGACCCATTTTGGACTTATCCATCCTAAACACATTCTTACTAGTACCAAAATTCAAGATGCTCACATTACAGCAGCTTCTTCCCATGCTTGGCAAGGAGTTTTGGCTGGTAACATTGGACCTCAAGGAGGCATACCTGCATGTCCCAATCAGACAAAGCTGCAGAAGATACCTCAGATTTCTTGCAGGTTCAATCCACTATCAATTCTCTGCATTGCCCTTTGGCTTATCTACTGCGCCCAGAGTATTCACGAAATGCCTGGCATCAGTAATTGCCTACTGCAGACTTCAAGGTATACAAATTTACCCTTATTTGGACGACTGCCTGATCCAAGCGGACAGCAAGCACATACTTCTGGAACATCTGGCTTATGTAACACGGTTACTGAATTCTTTGGGATACGTTCAACAAAGAGAAATCCAGGCTAACACCATCTCAGAAAATAACTTTCCTGGGTGCCAACTTGGATACAAACACCCAGATGGCCTATCTTACGCCAGAAAAACAGGGGCAACTAACTCAGTACTTCAAAATACTAGCAAATTGTACCAGGCTTACTGCAAGGAAAATCCTGCAGGCTCTGGGCTTCATGGCATCTTGCATTCTTTTAATCCCGTGCTCAAAGTTGCATATGAGGAAACTTCAATGGTACCTAAAAAACCTATGGTCTCAACACAGCCACAGTTTGGAAACAATAATATAATTCCATGTTTGCAAAAGGAATTTCTATGGTGGGCCCAAGCATGTCAAACAAACACAGGTCTCCCCTTCTGCAAGCCTCAAGCAATTCAAGTCATCAGAACAGACGCCTCAGATTACGCCTGGGGGGCGCACATGACAGACAGGTGCATTCAGGGCAAATGGTCCCAAAAGGAAAAGCACCTTCACATCAATCAAAAAGAAATGCTAGCAGTGATAAATGCAATTACAGCTTTCAAGGACCTCCTGCATCCAGGACAATTATTGATAAGAACAGACAACACCACAGTAATGTGGTACATAAACAAACAAGGAGGAACACATTCATACCCCCTGTGCAGACTAGCCATGACACTTTGGAACTTGGCGCTGGAATGGCAAATCGAACTTCAAGCACAGTACTTGCCAGGTTTGGAAAACATGCTGGCAGACAATCTAAGCAGAAATATGACAGATCCACATGAATGGAAGTTGCATCCTCAAGTGTTTACAAAGATAATCCAAGCGTGGGGAAGGCCAGACATAGATCTCTTCGCCTCCCACAGGAATCATCAATTGGAAAAGTTCTGTTCAAGGACCTTTCATCCAAAGGCCTGGAGAGTGGACGCCCTTTCATTCAGTTGGGCAGCATGGACAGTTTACGCTTTCCCACCTCTGCCTCTTCTGCCCAAGGTGCTCTTGAAAGCAAGAGCAGAAAGACCGAAGATGATACTGATTGCTCCAGACTGGCCAAGACAACACTGGTACCCACTCCTGAGGAGCCTAACACATACTCCTCCCTGGTCCCTACCTCTAATGTCTCTTCTGCTGACTCAGCACAGCTACAAAACTCTTCACAGTCAGCTGAAAACACTCAATCTCGCTGCATGGAAAATTTCTTAACACCACAACAGACCCTACTCCCCAAAGAGGTGCAGGATGTCATTTTGGAGGCCAGAAGGCCATCTACTAGAAAGGCTTACTCCGCAAAATGGAAACGGTTTTGCTCTTGGAATGAGAAAAAAGGCCAGGACCCTAGAAAACTGAATTTGCCTCAGGTGTTACAGTACCTAGCTGAGCTGCTGAACAGTGGACTTTCATTTTCCTCCATAAAAATCCATGCCTCAGCCATTTCTGCAGAATTCAACACTGATCCACCCTTATTCTCTCACCCACTCTTAAGACAGTTCCTCAGAGGGGCTAAGAATATAAGACCACCAAGGAAACAACCAATGCCAGCCTGGGATCTTAATTACATTCTAGAAAAATTAACATTGCCTCCCTTTGAACCAGCTGCCTCAACAGATTTGCAATATTTGTCCTGGAAAACAGCTTTCCTTCTGGCCATTACCTCAGCTCGTAGGGTTTCGGAACTACAAGCCCTCATGGCTGTGCAGCCCTTTCTCATCTTCCATCAGGACAGGGTTTCCCTTCGAACCAACCCGTCATTTATGCCTAAAGTAGTATCCAGGGTAGCTTTAAATCAAGCCATACACTTACCTACCTTTTACCCCAATCCTCAAAACAAAGGGGAAAGGCTGCTACAGTCCTTAGACATCCATAGACAGCTACGTTATTATTTGGACAGAACAAAGCCTTTCAGGAAATCAGAACAACTTTTTGTGTCCTATGCTGTAGGAGCTCAAGGGAAGCCAGTTACCAAACAGACAATTTCAAAATGAATAGGCCACTGCATACGGTTTTGTTACTCCTATCATGGAAAATCTGTCCCTACAGGCATCAGATCCCACTCCACCAGGGCCACAGCTACCTCTACAGCCTTCCTCAGAGGAGTTCCTACCAAAGATATTTTGGAGGCAGCCACTTGGAGTTCTGTGCATACCTTCACAAAACACTACCACCTGCCTTTATATTCCAAAACTAGAGCAGGCTTTGCCACTGCTGTGTTGCAGGGCATTCTGGCTCATCCCAGTTCCACCTAGTGCCTACCACCCTGTGCGTAGCTTTGGGATTCTACCCATCTGTGATTACTGCAGCTGTATGCACGATGAACATAGTACAGTTTTGTACCTACCATAAATGTAGATGTGCTGCAGTACAGTTTTCCCTCCCTCCTTCCCCTCTTGGTAAAGGCCTAGGACTTAACCCCTCTTCATACAACCTGATTGGGTATCCTTCTATGGTATATTTGCTTGCAACTACTGATTTTTGATTATATTGCATTACATGTATATAAATATAATTTATGTATTGCCTTCCTTCTGGGGGCACCTGACATCTGGGGCAAGAAAGACTGAAGAAAATGGCGTTGGCTGTGTCTTATATACCCCTGCCTCACTGACATCAGGAAAGAAAGCGACAACAACCGACGCCGGACCTAGACTTTGGAATTCAGCCGACCGAGGACCCGCCTGACAGCAAAAAACCCATCTGTGATTACTGCAGCTGTATTAGCACTCGAACATCTACATTTATGGTAGGTACAAAACTGTACTTTCACTCTCCTAGCCAAATTCCCTCGGATAACTCCTTTTCTCCTGATTCTGTTGTGGAAAAGGCATCCTTTGGTGAGATCATTTTAAATATAATGAAAATTTTTAAATGGGGGTCTAGGCAGATCTTGGATATCCAAGAGAGGTACTACAGTCTATTAGAGGTGGGCACATCAGCCCCCTCCCCTGTCCTTCCAATCCCGGGAGCCTTTTTGGATGCTTTCTTATCCACATTTGCTCCTGACTCGCAGCCTCCTGCTCCCAAAAGGCCAAACAGATTGTATAAAGTTCCAGATGACTCTGGTTCTTTTTTAGGAATCCTGTAGCCTACCCCTCAGATGTTTCTATATTTTCTGGCAGACCAACTAAGCTACTGCTTAATAATAATGTGCTGTAGTCCGATAAGGACAGCAATGCTATGAATAGGTGGGGAAAATGGTTTATATTTCTACACAGGTCTTCAGGGCAACTAACTGTCAGACCCAGATGACCAAGTACCTTTTATATATCCTTAAGAGATTAAACAAAGCTGTGATGGACATTTCCAGTACAGAATCAAAACAACATTTTTTTCCTTGGTAACTCAGGCTACTCAAGTGACTAGGTATAGTATAAAATGCAGCTGTGATGTTGTTGAGCCTTCTTCCTGAGCAACTGTTCTGGTACAGTCATTTGCAGATAACCTGGTTGAGAAACGTAACTTATGCCAGAGGATTTCAAAACCAAACTCCTTGACACCCCCCCCCCCCCCTTGACAAAGATCCTTTGTTCAGCCCACAGGCAGCTGGCCTATTTAAAGACATGCAAGAGAAGAACAAAACTATGAAGGACTCCAGATGAATCTTTCTTATCTTTGTGCCCAGATACCAGGGGAACTACCCAGCCAAGCCCACTTCCTTTTGTAGGAAGGAACATAGGCCTTCTCAGAAACACAAGAAGGCACCCATAAAAAACATTTACAGAAAAACCTGAAAGGGACCCCAGATATGGGAGACTTCCCTTCTTTGATAAGTCACTATGACTGTCTTTCCAACCCACATCTCCCTCACCTTCAGTTCTACTCTACCCCTCTAAAAAAAACTCACACTGTCTATCTCAAATTGGGAAAAGATTGCAACAGAAAAGTGAATAATATCCATCATAAAAAATGGTTAAGCTATGTACTGGCAAGAACTTCATCCCTTCATAGGCATTCCAGCACCACCCTACAACCAGTTAAATCTTCCTCTCATCATCCGAGAACTACAGTCCCATGGTATTATAGAGCCAGTTCCTCTTCAGTCCATGAGGCAAGGATTGTACTCCAGACTGTACAGTGGAAAGCAGGACTGGATCTCTTCCTTCTCAGTATCTTCTTCAAAGTTCCCACTTTCAAAATGCTTTCCTTTATTCTTCCACAGGCTTTTCTGGTCTCCATGGATCTGAAGGATGCCTACCTGCATATCCCCATTCACCCTTCCTGCAAGAAACTCCTGAGATTCTATTCTAGCTCCTCTCATTTTCAATTTACTGCTTTACCTGTTGGGCTCTTTACAGCCTCCAGAGTATTCACAAAATGCCTAGCTCTGGTTATAGCCTTTTGTAGGACTCTGGAAATACAAATATTCCCCTACCTAGACATTCTGCTTATCCAGGTGTCTTTGCCTCAGATTGTACTGTAGCACCTCCAATTCACTCTGAATTTCCTCCTGCAACTGGGATGGGATTCACTGTCAACTTCAACAAATCTTCCCTACAGTCCACTCAAGATCTGGCTTTCTTAAATTGAGGCTGGACACAATGAACTTGCAGGCTTTATTACCTCAGGAAAAGGTGTAGATCCATAAATTCACTTCTGTCACTTCCATCCCTCAAAGCTTGCTGAGCCAGAGAGATTTTAAGATCACTGGGATTTATGGTAGTAACCATACAAATGCCTCTTAACTAGATTGTGTATGAGGAAAATTTAGGAGTACATAAAAAATGTATGGTCTCAATGCACAGTACTGTTCACACACATCTCCCCCATACCTTGTTTCAAGAAGGAGATCTTGTGGTGGGTGACACAGTTTAACCTCAATCTGTGATTGCCTTTCAAGGCACAGACCTCAAGTCAAGAAATGTACATAGATACCTCTGACAAGACCTAGGGGCATGGACAGGCATCCATAAGGGCCATTGCCAATCCAGCGTCAAGAAAGACCACATCAGCAGTAAAGAGATGATGTCATTCAGACCTTGAACATTTTGCCAACCTCTGGAAACTAGGACCTGTATGAGTATTCACAAACAATACAACAGTCCTGTGGTACATAAACAAACAATGAGGAGCCAGGTCATACCAGTTTTGCAGGTTGGCACAGATTGCTTGGCATCTGGCCACTCATTTGGGCATGTTCCTTCAAGCAGTTTGCATTCTGTCTCAGGACAATATCCTAGCAGATTCAATAAGCAGTTACATTGAAAACTCCCATGAGTGGAACATCATCAATGAAGTCTTTCTAGAGTCTACAGATGGGAAACAACACAGGTACAATTATTTAACTCAGATAGCAACAAACACCTCCCTCTCTCTTGCATCAGTGCACTCTGTCCTTTGACAATGAGAATAGATGCACTATCTTTCCAATGGTTGGGGAACTTTATGCCTTCCCTCTGTTTCTTCTGCTACAAAAAGCTTTACTAAAAATGCAAAAAAAAAAAAATAAAATAAAAAATACTACTGGTGACTCCCTTTTCCCCAAGGCAGCATTAGTTCTCCATCTCTATCACAGCCAGGGGCAATTACCACAAACTATCCCCACAAAGTGGACCTGATCACACAACAGAATGGCATATTGTTTCATCCCTCAACCTAAGCCTATGGACAATAGGATTCTGATCCCTTCCAGTCACCAGTTTTCTGAAGATGTGCTCTGAGTCCTCCATAAGTCAGGAAGAACCACCACATGAATATCCTATATAGACAAGTGGGGGTGGTTTTCTATATTGTGTCATGCAAACAATCAGGACCTTACAAAGTCAGATGCTCCTCTTGTCTTATTTGTGTGAGCTAGTGAAGAAAGGTCTTGTATATTACTCTATTAAAGCCCATCTTTTAACCATTTCAGCCTGTCTCCCCCTCTGCCTGCCTGTTATGTCAAGAATTGAGGTCAATTTCTAAAAGGGGTGCTGTACTTATTCCCCTGAGGAAATATATATCCCTTTAAATTTTCAACTTTATGCTAGAAAAACTTGCTCAGCGTCCTTTTGAACCTGCCGGTTCTCTCAAATTCTGCACCTGAAAACTTATTTTGTCACTGGCTGTTCTGAGAGGGGAGGAGAGTCTCAGAACTGCTGGCACTCATGGCTGTCCCACCTTTTATTTCCATAAGGACAGGGTATCCCTGAGGGTCAACCCCTCATTCATGCCAAAAATGGTAAATGAGTTGTCACTCAACCAGGTCATCAATCTGCCTACTTTGTATCCCACACCACAGAAAATGGTAAAAGAGTTTTTCATTCCCTAGATCTGTGCAAACAACTAAGATTATATCTAGACAAGGCTGTCTGTATGTCAGATAAACTGTCTCTTTCATCTACTCTAAACTGGCCAGCCCATGTCTAAACAAACTGCTGACAGCTGGATTTCTAAGTCCATCTCCTTTTGTAACCAGCACCATAACAAATCTTTCTACAAAGGGCCAGATTCCAGAACCACACTGGAAGCTGCTACTTGGTTCTCTGTGCACACTTTCTCTAAACACTACAGAATAGATGCCTCTTCCAGGTCCAGAGCTACCTTAACAAGGTCAGTCCTATCAGCTCTCAGATAATTCTCACCATTCTCATCCTTTATGTCCCTTTAAGCCTTGTGAATCAACTATCTGTTTGGAATACTGCACAGTAATTGCAGTCAGGACACATAGAACAGTTGTGTAAAAACATAACCATAAGAGTAAATGTCCTATGGATCACTGTTACAGTATTCCTTCCCACCCTCCTCCCTTTTCTTGCAGTCTCCTGTTATTACCTACCCAGTCTGGCAGACCCTAGGACCAAGGGTGGCCCTCTCATCTCCTGTGATAACTGTCCTAGCTGACTACTGTTCTCTGTCTCAGTTGTTTTCTGGCTGCAGGCATGGAGATAGTCAGATAACTTGTGTTCATATGTCTGCTTGTATACCCTATGCTTGAAAGCTGAGATCATATGTTGGATGTATACCCATGGGAAGGTTTAAGCTATGGTACCCTGCATGTACATTGACAGTGAAAACCCCACTTGTTTGGAATATTACAACAGTGTTCAGTAGGACATCTACTGTTATGGTAAGTTCGTACACAACTGTACTTTCCCCTCCAATTATCTCCTTTTTTTTAAAATAACAGATCTGATGTCTTTTCTATCCATTCCTCAATGTATTGATCTTCAGATCCGAACCATATCTGACTTCAGCCACTTGTAGGCTTTGAAACAAGTGTTCAGGCTCCTATCCATAATTCCCAGTGTTGATGCAGCTACCGCAGATCTCATTTGTCACCACAAGTGTAGGATGGACCTGTTGATGCTCAGTAGTGGGATATGTGAATTTATATATATATATATATTTCTGAATACCTTCATAACTTTAAATAACTTTTGAATATTTTTTCTTACTTATCTTTATCCTTTTCCTTCCTCCTCCCCTATGCTCTTCTCTGGTTCTGCATCTTAGGCGTTTGATTTTTCTTTTTCCTAAAAAAAAGAAAGAAAAGACACTCTTCATTATGTTTACAGTTATTACTATTATTATTTTTATTAAGTATCATAGTATTTGGCAGTTAACAGCAACTTTTACTTAGCTGACATTTTTTTCTCTACCTGCTTTTGTTCTTGTTGTTTCCTTTCTTTCCCAGGATGTATACAATTAATATGTGAAGCCTTCAGCTGCAGGACTGCATTGAAGCCTAGACTGTGTTCTTCCTTTACACTGATGACTTCTTTGATTCAGTCAGTTCTGACAGCCTCGGAGCTGTGTGAGTCTGTGGCCCAAATGGTCACCATTGACACCACCAAGGGAAGTTTGAAACTGAGGTCTTAGAAACCATTCCTCCCTCTTGGAGCCTTGGCATTAATTTTGCTGCAAAGACAGCCTTGGGCCTGAGCCCTGTGGCATCACAGGGTGAGCCTCCTTCAGGGGCTTCTGTTCCTAGAGTTTGGCTTTTCAGACCTGTATTAAGCTCTGCTTTCAAGACTTTTGAGAGTATACTCCCTCTTTCCAGAGAAAAGTCTCCCCCTTCAGTTTGAATCAATCCCTATCCCAAAGGATCTCCCAGAGTCCAGAACATACTCTTCTTGTCTCATCAAGACAGCCAGTAACCAAAAGTATTGCTCTGGTTCCTATGAAAGAGACCACCTCATCTTCTAGGTCCTCCCCAGAGCACCCACTGAGGAGGTGCACAGGAAACATAAATGCAAAAGGAGGCACCTATATTCCCCACAGGAGTCTGTCACCGCTGATGATCACTTTGATGAAGGAGAAGATCCCCTGTTGAGCATGTTTCATTTGGATACATCCTTGAACTTTTTAAACAGAAATAGGGATGGTCCTCCCAGCTGTTTCTACAGAAGGGTCAGTTTTTAGTGAGCCTTTTAGTTTTTTCCCCTTTACGTCTTGGGTAGTTCCACCCATCTTATCTTTAAATGTGCATGGAATGAGCCAGAGGTAGCCAAACCCATCCCTAAGAAACCAGATAAGTTCCTCTTTGCTCCCAAAGATCATCCCCATTGGAGCAAGGGCTCAGATGTTGATTCCATGGTAGTGGCATCGGTCACCAAAAAGGAACCGACAGAAGAAACTTCCTCTGTCCATCCACCTAGCAAGGGAGTCTCATGCTTTGTACAGATTTGAGAAGCAAAGTCTATGCCTTATGTACCATCTCAGTGAGAGTAGTGAAATATTTGGCACGTTACGAGAGATATCATAAGAAGTTACTAGGCTACTGGCCCTGAGGCCCTTACAAGCCTAGCCAAGAATTTAGCCCATGTTCCAACAAGTCAGCACCCTATGCCACTGTCCAGCAGGGACACAGGTGGAATCCCAGGGGTGTATTTTATGTTTCCCGTCCAGTTATCCAGGTTGCACTTAAAAAGGGTTAATGAGGTACTCTGCTTTATGTGAAGAGGGAGTCTATTCCATAAATGGGAGAATCTCTGGGACACAAATCCGTCCCATCAACAAGTCTATTGATGTCACAGACCAAGTTGAGGTTGCGCATGTGGCTTACTCGAGTGGAGCTTGACTTGCGGATATGTAGCAGTCCCATCAGGGCAGGGTCTGGAATTGCTTTGTATGCCAGACAGAGGTCACCGCTGAGGAGTCTGTAGGATACTGAGTAAAGGGACAGGGCTTTTAGCCTATCTGTGTAGGGTAGATGTTTGAGGCCCTGGATTCTTCAGTTGAGGAATCTGTGTGGTCTCTCCAGCTGCTGCATGTGCTTTGTGAGGTACATGCCTAAAGGGGCATTGTACTCAATCATGGGTCTTATAAGGGAAGAATACAGGGATGTTATGACCACCTTGTCCCTGGATGAAATACCCTTACTATTGAGGTGGGCCATGTAGAAAGCTTTCTGTACAACAAAGGCAATATGGTGGTCCAAAGTTAGTTTGCTATCAACCTGGGTGCCCAAGTCCCTCACGACTGATTGCGTGTGTAGGATCTTATTATCAATTTGATAATTTGTGGTGATGTCATTCTCCCCAAAAGGGATGACGATGCATTTTTGGCATTCAGTTTGAGGCCATGTTTTTGGCACCAGTCATTTGTTTGGGTGAGATCCTCATGGAGGATGTCCACATCACTAGCGGAATTGATGACAACACCCAGCTTACATCTGCAAACTTGGTCAGCCATAGGCCATTAGATTTGGCCTGCACCTCTGAGAAATATATCCCAACCAGCAGAGGCCCTAAGACCAATCCCTGGGGTAAACCACTTGTTATGGGTCTACTACTTGAGATGGCTTCTCCTATTTTGACTGCCGCCTAAACAGGTTTAAACTATTCCAGGCTCCACAAAGTCTGCTCTTCACTTTTTCCCTTAGAACTGTTCAAACTCTCAAAGTAATCACTCTATTCTCTTTTTAAAGTCCTGCACTTGCTCAGCTCTTATAAGGAAACACTAACTAACTAAAGCACTACACCCTCCTTGACTTCTCATAAGTATTAGACTCCCGATTGGTCCTTCCTGATCAAGTGAAAAATCAGTTCCCTTCTCTAATCTGATCAGTAAAACAAAAACAGTTCCTACACTAATCTGGTATGTCCAAGGGTCAGTTTCAAGGTTGCTCTCCAGTCCAGCTGGTGAATCTGGGAATTTTGAGGCAATGTTACAATTGCCTTATGTACACAGACAACCCTCTCCTCCTTCCAACAAACTCTAATACATGTGAGAGATGCAGTTACACAGCCAAGCTGGAGGCAGAGCTCTCTCAACCCAAGACTGGCACAGTCAGTCAGGAGGAAAAGGTAACCACCCACACCACAAATCCAGTCTCACACAGACCTATTGCATCTGCATACCCAACACATAAACACACACAAACATACTCGGAGGCTCTAAATAAAAATCTGCCTAAACAGCAAAGACCTCCTAAGCAGATATCCAAGCAACAGCCACCCCTCAACAATACCCACAAATCACATATCTCACAAAATCAGTGTGCCTCACAGTCACAGCCCATAAGGCCAAACAATACACCAAATACACTTGTTATAGGGGACTCTATTGTCCGGCACACTGACGTTCCACTCACCAGACTGAACAAGAAGGTCACTGTAAGCTGCCTGTCAGGTGCCAGGATCCGCCACATAATGCAAGCACTCAGGTCACTCCAAACCTAGTACAAGTATGACTCCATCATTGTCCATGGTGGTGTGAATGACCTGAGACGTACCTCCCTGGACTACATGAAAAGAGACATAGTGGAGTTCTCTGACCATGTAGCCCAGGCTGGTATGTCCCTGACATTGAGTAGCATCTTGACCTCACCAAGAATGATGCCACAGTATAAAGACAAAATGATCAGTTTCAACAATTGGTTAAAGTATTGGTGTCATTCAAAGGGGATCCAGTGTCTGTCAGCCTGGGATGACATGCTCGACAAGCCACGTTGCTTCGCTAGGGACGGCTTGCACCTGTCACCCTTAGGCTTTTGTATACTGGCCAAAGTTCTTGCCACCCCCATAGTGCCTTTTTTAGGCAAGGCTCAAAGGACAAACCCACCTACATAGACAACCCAAAGATAAAAAAACTAAAGGTAATGCTACTCAATGCCAGAAGTCTAAACCTCAGGATGCACGCACTCGAGACTCTCCTCAGTATGGAGAAAATCGATGTCTGTGCAGTAACAGAAACCTGGTTCAAGGCTCCCGAGTGCACCCCAGCACTACCAGGTTATAACTAATACCACGCGTTTCGGCCCCAAAACTCAGACCGAAGCACAAAAGGAGGGGGGTATCTATATTTATCAAAGATACCTACATCTCCAGGTTAGTGGCACTGCACGAAGCATCAGAAACCATCCATGTGCAACTAACAGCGGGCAAAACTGCCTTTCAGTTTGTAGCCTGCTACAGAACACCCTCCCTATTACAGGAACCCCACTTGGCATTCCTGAGAACACTGGAGAATTTGAAGGTCTCTCCAAACACTATGTTATTGGGTGACTTCAACTACCCAAACATTGACTGGGAAAACTACTCAAGCCCAAACACCCTTGCCCAATAGTTCCTTGAATTTATAAACTCTAACGCAATGGAACAACATATTGGACCTGGTCATCACCAACATGGGGACTCTATGTTCCACACCAGAGATAAACCCCTCATTGGTAAGATCAGACCATAAACAAATTTCCATGGACATCCATATCTTGTCCCCACCCCCAGCCAAGGAAATCACTGTAAAGAATTTCTCCAAAGCCAACTTTGCACTTCTCAAAACTGAGGTGGAATCCTTCAAAGCCCCTGGGCCAGAAGGTAATACAGCCCAATCTGCAGAATCCTTTACAAATGCATTCTATGAGCACCTGCAGGAATGCATGGATCGTGCTATCCCAAATAAAACCAAGACTCACTCCTCCAAAAACAGGAGACCGGTCTGGTGGACCCCGGTCATAAATAAGCTATACAACAGAAGGAGGAAGCTACTACATGACAGAGCAAAATCCCAAAAAGGGAAGGCATTCTCTGATCAGTATTAGCAAGAAACTTCGATCCCTCATAAAAACATCAAAGGTCAGTTTCGAAAGAAAAATTGCCCTAGACACTAAAGATAATCACAAGGCCTTCTTTAGTTATGTCAGAAACATGGGCGGAAACTCCCAGATATGCTCTGAATTGTTGCATAATGGTACAAAATATACCGAACCTACAGACATAGCCAACATCCTGGCAGACAGATTCAGCGCAAACTCCCCCTTCCCCACAAAGGAGCAAATGCCTATCCCAACTGAATGTAACCTCCCTGACATCACAGATGCACAGGTGAAAGCTGCCCTCTCCAAATCAAAAAACACAGCATCTATGGGACCAGACGGTGTCCCAGGCTGTGTCTTACACGAGCTCCAAGAAAAATTGAACCCTCACATTAAGTCACTGTTCAAACTTAGCCTTACTACAGGATATGTACCCAAAGAATGGCATACAGCTACAGTGGTCCCACTCCACAAAGGTGGTGCCACAATGGACCCCGGAAACTATCGCTCCATAAGCCTGACTTGTCTGGTCTGTAAAGCTATGGAGCATATTATCATGGAACTCATAAACAAAGACATTGGGAGCCTCCAGACACTGGATCCTACCCAATTCGGCTTTGTTAAGGGCAGATCTTGCCTCTTAAACCTAGTTGATTTCTTTGAAACAGTTACCAAAGCCATAGATGAGGGCAAGGTAGTCCACACAGCCTACCTGGACCTCGCAAAAGCCTTCGACACAATACCCCACTCGGGCATCATAAATAAGCTTACCAGCTTAAATATCAACCCCTATATCACAAGATGGGTTGCAAACTGGCTCAGAGATAGAACCCACATGGTCAGAATCGCAGGTGCCATTTCTGAATCCAAACCAGTTACAAGTGGCGTCCCACAGGGCTCAGTTCTGGGACCTCTCTTGTTCAGTATATGCTTCTCTGAGGTTCAGGCTAACACGGGGGGGATTATGGCTGACAAAGTTCGCAGATGACTGCAAACTGGGGGCCATAATCAAATCTCCAGCTGACACAAGCATCCTCCAAAAGGGTCTCACAGAGACGGATGCTTGGTGCAGAGCCACGGCCTCAAGCTAAATGCTAAAAAGTGCATAGTCATCCCCTTTGGGAAAAACAAGGTGCCCACAAATTACCACATAGGTGGTAATCCATTAAGTACGGAAGAAGTAATTAGAGATTTGGGGACCAACATAGATAGTAATCTCTGCATTGATAATCACATTGCCAAAGTGGTTAGAAAGACCTTCTGTATAGCCCACCTGATCACGAAAGGGTTCGCATCTAGATTAAGAGAGGTCATTGTACCCCTCCACTCGTCACTCATCAGGCCCATAATTGAATACAATGCCCCTTTTGGGATGTACCTTACCCGACACCTGCAGCAACTGGAGAGACCTCAAAAGTACCTCACCAAGAGGATCATGGGCTACAAACAGATGTCCTATGCAGCTCGACTAAATAAACTCCAGCTCTACTCAGTTGCTTACCGCCTACTCAGAGGCAATCTATGCCTGACGTACAAAGCCATGTCAAACCCTGAATTAATGGACATGCTCCACCTCAAAAAATCCAAGTCCCTTAGAGCTACACGCTCCAGGGACCTAAACCTCAGCACAAAAATAAATAGGACATGCTGGAGGGACAGATTCATTTCCCAGAGGCTCCCCTCACTCTGGAATAGAATCCCAATTCATGTTAGACATAGCCCCTCGCTGACCCTCTTCAAGCAAAATTTGGATGTGTGGATGGGAAATCGCAAATTCACCCCTGGGATCTCTCCTGTGTCCCTACTAGACAGAGGCACAGTAAACTAATCTTAAAAGGGTACCTTCTGTGACCTACTTTACAGTGGCAGAGTAGACTAATCTAATAGGGAGGCGGAAGCCAAATACACTCTGGCTAGGCTTATAAATGCCCTAGGGCAGGTAGCCTAGTATCTACCTGTGAACCTATGGATCCTATCAGTGAGTCAGTTTGCTACCCATCTGGTAACATATGGTTGATGTCTAGTTGAGAGAGTTTATCCATTATACCTGAGTGAGAAATAGTATTGAAAGCTTTGGCCAGGTCAAGGTAGGCTGTGTGCACCATCTTCTCCTCATCTGTGGCCTTGGAGACTGCCTCAAAGAAGTCGACCAAATTTGACAGGCATGGCCTCCCCTTTGCAAACCAAACTGTGTGGGATCAAGTGTCTGGAGGTTGCAATATCCTTGTTAATGAGGTCCATGATAATCTGCTCCATGGCCATGCAGATTAGACTACTTAGGCTGATGGGTCTATAATTTCCTGGATTGGTGGACCCTCCACCTTTATGGAAAGGGATGACAGTAGCTGTCCTTCACTCAGTTGGGATGAACCTGGTGCTCAGGCTTTGGTTGAATAGGGTGTCTAATAGTGCTGCAAGTTCCTGCCTGAGTTCATGTAGGATGCAGCCTGGGATATTATCGGGTCCCATGGAGGCTGTACTTTTGGCCTTAGAGAGGGCAGTGATGACTTGCTCCTAGAGATAAGGGGAGGGGGGAAAGTATTAGGAATGTCCTGTTTTACTGAATGGGGGACAGAGGAGTAAAGTTTTCACTGAACCTGTCTTGCCAGCAGGTTGGCTATATCTACAGCATTTGTGTATGAAGTGTCCTTGACCACCAGTTCTGAGCAGATCTTGCTGCTTCCCTTGAGATTGTGGACATATGTGAAGAAGGCCTTATGGTTGTCTTTAGTAGATGTGGCCAGTTTGGACTCTTGTTTACTTTGGACAATTTCACCAGTGCTCTTATTTGCTCATTCAGGCTGCTTCCAGTTAGGCACCTGCTCCTTCTTAGTCCTGGACAGCAATTTTTTCCTTTTATTATAGAGTTTATTTACTGTAGATGTCCACCAGACAGGTTTACTCTTCCTTGTGGAGGATGATTTAATTCTTTCTGATATTCCTGATGTCATGCAGCTATATAGTACTTTGGTGTAGGTTTGGACATACGTGCCAGTTCCTATGGAGGGGAAGGGGCTATAAAACTGTGCATACCTTCCCTTGAGAGGTTGTAATCAGCTTTGGAGAAGTTTTTTTTGTTTGACCCTAGCTGGGGGGGGGATCAGGGGAGATGGTGACTTTGAAAGTGACTGCTTTGTGGTCAGATCTTACCAGGGATGATGACACTGTAGGGATGCTGCAGTGGTTACTCATGTTGGTTAATACCAAGTCCAAGATATTTTTGCCTCTTGTGTGGGGTATCAACCAACTGGTCCAGGGCATTTACACTAAGAAAATCAAGGAATCTCTAGGCATTTGTGTTTTGGTATGAGTATTTCTTCCAATCTGTGGTTAGATAATTCAAATCGCCCAGGATCAGGGTAAAGGGCTGAATCTTGGGGTCTATATCAGAACATTGAAGTATTACTACATCGAATGCTCTAATATCGAACCATTTCACTCAAAACACCATAACATTGAATACTCAGAACAGCAAATTTTTTCCCAGGGAAAAAATTTGTTGTTCCAACAAACATACACACAACACAAGCACACCAAAATACATAATCCAAACACGTACACTTCACAAAACCCTACACTGAACCGTACATACACTACTAGCTATCCACTTACCTTAATCCAACCCTAACCCTAAGGTCCGTAACTACTGCACACTCACCTTACCCGCTCTCTAACCCTAAAGTCCCTATTGCAAACTCACCTTACCCACTCCCTAACCCTAAAATCCCTATCACACACTCACCTTACCCGCTGCCTAACCCTAAACTCCCTATCGTGCACTCACCTTACCTGCTCTCTAACCCTAAAGTCCCTATCGCACACTCACCTTTCCCGCTCCCTAACCCTAAGGTCCGTATCGCACACTCACCTTAACCCGGTCCATAACCTTCGATCCACAGTCGAGGAAATAGTGAAGCTGCAGAAACGGCCCACCAAATACTTTCCCTAGGAAAGTATTTGATATTCTGCAGCTTCGCTATTTTCAGCGTTCGATGCAAAGGGTTCGATATTAGAACATTCAAAGTAGTAGTAGTAGTAGATTCGAAGAGATCCAGATATGTGGAGTGGGCATCTTGAGTTAAAGTTGGAGGCCTATCGCTAGCTAGGATTTGAATAGAGGGCTTGTCAGTTGTTAACTGCACCTGGAGTGTTTCTTGTGCATCATACTGTTTGACCAGCCTAGAGGTGTGTATGTCTTTTATATATATATATATATATAGCAACTCCACCTCCTCTTTTGTTTTGCTGCCTATGGTTTGGGGTCTGAATGAATGCTAAGATGAGAAACCTGGTATGGCTAGGATGCTCTCCACAGCTTGCTTTGAACTAGGTTTCTTTGACTGCACAGATGTCAGCTTCTTCCAAGGTTAAGAATACTTGCATTCAGTGCAGTTTCATGTTTAGACTCATAGCGTTTAGCACCATGACCTTTAATTTATGCTTTGATGAAATTTTCATGTTGGTAGTTATGACCTCATGGCATTATCTAAAAAAGGCACTATGGGGTAGGCAAGAGCATTTGCTAGAAGCCTGAAGCCCAAGGGAGACTGATGCAGGCCATCTCTGGCAAAGCATCGTGGTTTGTCAGTCATGTCATCCCAGGCTGTCAGGCACTGGATCCCCTTGAAATGACACCAGAAACTAAGCCAGTTGTTAAAGTCTGTCATTTTCTGTTTGTATTGAGGCATCATTCTGTGTGACGGTAGAATGCTGCTTAAGGCTAAGAATATACCTGCCTTGGACATATATACAGCGAGCTTGATCATATCTCTCATCATGTAGTCCAGGGATGTACGTCTCAAGTCATTCACTTCAACATGGACTATGACAGAGTCATAACATTGTAAACAGTAATAAAAAAAGCGAGCCACCAAGGCAGTATTTGTGTGAAACACTAGTTTATTTACATTAAACACTGTCAAAGTAAACCCAACTAAGCGCTTTTACCAAGAAACATGAATTGGCTTCATCAGATTCATGTTTTTTGGCAAAAGCGCTTAGTTGGTTTTACTTTGACAGTATTTAATGTTAAATAAACTAGTGTTTCATGCAAATACTGCCTTGGTGGCTCGATTTTTTTTTATTTGTATTACTATTTACAAGTTTTTGAGCCATTTGGCTTATTTTTTGTTAAAGTCATAACAGTACCTGTTGAGAGACTTGAGTGCATTGGTGATATGGCAGATTCTGGCACCTGATAAACTAACCATGACTGTTTCCTTATCCATCTTGGTGTGGGGCACATTTGTGTGTCTCACAATGGAGTCTCCTATGACTAATATGTTGGGTTTATGTTTATGCCTTAGTGGCTGTGAGACACAGGTGTGTGGACTATGTGTGGTGTGGTGGGCAGTGGAGTTCGTGTGCAGGTATGCCTTGGAGGTCTCTCTTGTTTGGGTATACTTTTGTTGAGGACCTCCACATATGTGGGGGGGTGTTATGTAGGTGTGGGTGACGTTCATGTTGACAACCTTGTCAGTGTCAGATATACTGGTTTGTGGGGGAGATGGCAACAACACTATGTGCTTGATATAATTGCATCTCTCACACATTGCGTTCCTAGATGTTAGTAGTAGAGGGTTGTCCATGTACATGAGGCAGTCACTACACTGTCTCAGGATGCTCATATCAACCAGACTGGCAGGAGAAAATGTAGGAAATTGTCCATCCATATTTGTCAGAAACTGAAAGAGCTAAGAGGGTAAAGGGAGGAAAGTCTTAAGAGTAGTAATACTAGACGATAACGCAAGTGCTACTAAGAGAATTTGTAGCTGGAATACCTGAAAAATGGTTAAAAACCATGCAGCTGAAGCTCTGGATGCAGCAGACCTGTATCTAGACTATGCTACTCAATTTTAAGGTTAAGAACACAGTAAAAAAAAAACTTACAATGAAGCACAGATTAATCACTTATAGTCAAAAGAACAGAACTCGCAGTATGAAAAAGTACAATTAAACAACAAAATGCAGTAAAAGTCAGTTAAACAGAGATAGCAATAAAATATAAATCAGTAGGTTGCTTTAAAACAGTAGCTCACAATCACAATAGTAACAGATAGCACAAATAAAGCAGCAATTCAGTAGCATACTGTCATCAGTTTAATGATGTTACCAACAAGCAGTAATAAATATGGCAAACTAAATGCAGTTGAACTCCTAAGCACATGTCAGAAAATGAAGTAGGAAGAGCTACAGTTTGTTTTTTTTTTAAGTAGAAAGTGAGGAGAGAGAAGATAATTCAAGGTTGAGAAGCTAAAGGTGTGGGCCTTTACAAGGTTCTCACTATAAACAGTAGAATGAGCTGATGTAATGTGACTAGGGTAAGTGTCTAGTATCAGTTTTATACTAGGCTTAAGACCACACAGCAGCTGGATTGGAGGGTGGAGTCTAAAAATAGTTGCACAGATTAAACAGATATGCAGTAAAACAAGTGCAGAAAACAGTTGAAAATAAGCACTTATTTTCCAATATCACAAAACAATGGCAGAAGGTCTATCTCACAGCAGCTTTATAAACTGGTTTAAAACACTGGCTATTAAAGGCAGAGAAACAGAAACCAGTCAAATTATCCAAACAAAATAACATAGCATTGCAGGAATGCTTCTAGCTAAATCAAACCAGACTGAAATCTTTCTCCCGCAAAGAAACAGCTAGTAGGCTTCACTAGACAAAATATTTCACTACAAGCTTCAAAGGTCACAAACAGTAACAGATATTCTGCTCTAACAGACAACTAAAAGGAGACTAAAACAACAGTTGCACAGATTAAACAGATATGCAGTAAAACAGAAGTGCAGAAAACCGTTGAAAATAAGCACTTATATTTTTCCAATATCACAGGAGAGCAATAGCAGAACACCTCTCTCACTGCAGCAGATCTCCAATTCTCACCCAGGGATCTTACATACAGATCAAAGAAAGTACTTTGGTGCACAGCAAGTTACCTCCAGTCCTTGTCTAATATCTTTGTGCGCCTTGATCTGTGTGCAGCAGAGGGTGCATTTAGAGTAGCCAGCATAGGCATATCTATCAAGAAGCATGCTTGGATGAGACTCTGTAACTTCATGGAACATTTTAAGATATTCTTTTTGAACACCTCTTATGACAGATCAACACTCTTTGATCCTAAAGTAAAGGACACAATATCTAGAAGTTAAGGTAAATCCCTTTCTGTCAGATCACATTTTCCGCACTTAAAAGGGCCTTTTCCAGGAATCAAAAAGTAGGCAAGAAACTTAGAGCTCCCCAGAGCAGAAGAGGGAACTGTTATAATGGACTTCACCCTAGAGACAGAGGTGATCCATAGAATCAAGGCTGGCTTCAGAGGTCCTTTTCCTGAGGTGTCTTTTCAGCTCAACCTGAACAGATGCTCAACTGCTGCACTCTGCAGGCAACCAGGGGGGTGTTTATCCCTGCATACAACAATATGGACCTCCATCACTCAAAACAAATGAGTGTAAACGATAATAACCAGAGGCTATGTTATTCCCTTCCTCAACCCCTCTTTAGCCCCCAAAAAGACTTCCTGATGTTCCACCCTATCAAAGGAAAGTGAACACTTTGGAAATAAGGAACCTTCTAAACAATCGAGTCATCCAAGCGGTCCTACCATGCCAAAGATGATCTGGATTTTAATTAAGGTTATTTTTATTGCTAAAGAAAAACAGGCACCTAAGGCCAATTCTGGACCTACATTACTTGAACAGTTTTGTAAGAAAAATGAAATTCTAGATGGTCACAGTACAGTATATTCTCCCTCTTCTGATAAAGAGTGACTGGATGTGCTTAAAAGATCTTCAGGATGTGTACTGCCACATAAAGATGAACAGATGCTCCAGGAGTATCTTCACTTCCGTCTGGGAGCTAGCCATTTCAAGTTCAGAGTTCTGCCCTTCAGTCTCACCATAGCTCTTGGGTGCTTGCCAAATATATGGCCACAGTAGTGGCTCATCTTTGACTGCAGGGCTTCAGGTTGTTCCCTTATGTGGATGACTGCCTCATCACTGTTCCTACCAGAGAACAACTCATCCATGCCAGGAACACCTTGCTCCCTCTGTCTTCAGACCTAGGCATTATGGTAAATCTAACAAAGTCCAAACTTTGCCCAGTTCAGTCTTTTAGAGTTTCTAGGAGCTCCATTGGACACAAGCCTCCAAATTGCAAAACTTCCCCAAACAAGGATTCATTATCAAGCCATAACTATCTTGACCAGTCAAAAGCCATCAGCAAGAATGATTCTCTAGCTTTTAGGCTCCATGGCAGCTTCAATCACCCTTGTTCCCTTGGGCAGGTACTACTGTGTTCTACAGTGGACTCTTGAATTCCAGTGTTTTTAAGACAGCAACCCATGTCTTTCCAAGTATCTTTAAGGAAGGTTTGCAAAACAAATATCTGATGGTAGTTTGAGTCACCACGTTTCACGAGGATGTTTTTTCAACCTTCCCTCTCCCCAAGCCACGATAGCCACAGATGCTTCACACTTGGGGTGCAGGTGGGGATATTACCTGGGAAAGATGATCCAAGGTACATGATCACAATCTGAGGCCAATCTTCACATCAGTATGCTGGAGATGAGTGTTCCACCTAACATTGCATGCCTTTCAGGACGGTCTCCCCTGAAATGTGATATCTATCCAGACAGACAACATGGCAGTCATCTGGTTCTTCCTTTTGTTGATGTAACAGATTACTACCATGCTGTCTGTCTGGATAGATAACATGGCAGTCATCTGATACATCAAGAAATGGGGTGGAACCAGATCTTATCCATTATGCTGAGAGCCATGAGTGTGGCAATAAGCGACATCTCACTGCTTACTAATAGCAATGCATACCCTAGGGAAGTCCAGTGCATTAGTGGACAGGTTGAGCAGGTCTATCATTCTCCCTTATGAGTGGTCTCTCAATCCAGCAGTTACAGGTCAGATAGTCAGACACTGGGTCCAACCTTGCTGTGATCTCTTTTCAACTTCCCAAAACACCAAGAGCAGCAAGATCTTAGCTCTGATTCCTCAGGAGGGGGAGTCTCTGAGGAATGCTGTGACCCACGGCTGGCCACAAGACTCCTTCATGCCTTCGTTTCCACTCATTTGATCCCAAAACTTTTACTGAGCACAGTGATGATGATGTCCACAGCCATCCTCATAGCATCTTACTGGACTCAAAACGTTTGGTTTCCCTTCCTCTGGCCTCATCTAGTACACATTCTCTTGGTGCTGGGCGCAGCTCCACATCTACTGTTTCACCCATCAGAGTCACCTCATCCAGGCATTCAATCCCTCAAGTTGACAGCATAGTTTTTCCAGTTCCACTGACGGCTAGAGAGTCCAGGTTTTCATCCTCAGTTTTTCATATTTTGGCTTCTTCCCAGAAACCTTTCACATGTAAGATTTACAAAAGCAAATGGAAAGATTCACTATCTGGGCAATTCAAATCCTTTTAAAGCTTCTCTTCCAATATTCTAGGAGTTTCTGTCCTGGCATTTACAATTGGAGCCAGCTATTTTTCTATCAGAGTACAGTTAGCAATCATATCTTCATTTCACATTGGCAAGAATCACATGCCAATTGCATCATTAAGGCTATCTAAAGCCTTTCTTAGAGGAACTTTTCTATTATGGCCTCCACTTAGAGATCCAGTCCCCTCCCTGCAATGTTACCATTTAACTGCAAGCCCTAAATAGCCCTCCATTTGAACCTGCTGCCAAAGTTGATTTAAAAATTTTATCATGGAAAATTCTGTTTTAATTGTTTTTACTTCTGCTAGGAGAATATCTGAACTCAATGCCTTGCCTGCAAAACCTCCATATGCAGTCTTTCACAAAAACAAAGTCTGTTTTCTTCCAAGGGTGACTTCTGAATCTTCTATCAACCAATCTGTAAATCTCCTTGTATTTTCCCATAATGTTCAAACAAGGGGAATACACATTACACTTACTAGATGTTTACGGTCAGTTAAGATTCTGTCTATAACAGACAAAAAAGGCTTCAGGAAAACTGTTCAGTTTCTTACCCCCCCTGTCAAGATGAGACAGGGGAGTCCAAAGTTACTCTCTACCATTGGTTGGCTGAATGTATATTTCATGTTTACAAAGAAAGGGGTTTATCACAGCCTACACCCCCAAAAGTCCATTCTACTAGATGTGTAGCTTCATCAACAGCCTTATTTTCCAGAGTACCTCTTGATGACATATGTGCAGCTGTTACCTGGTCCAAGGTCCATACCTTCATCTCACATTATAAATTGGACATGCAATCCAGATCAAGCATCTCTTTTGGTTCAGCTGTGGTATGGAATATCTTTCTTCTTTCTTTCAGACCACCCAAGTGTTACAGTAGCAGGGGTTTCTGTCTCTTTAATTGAGGAGTGGATGGAAAAGATAAAATCAGATACAAAAGTTATATACTCACCTAAATGACAGACCTGTGTTGTCTGTTTCTATAATTTCTCAACTTCATACTCTCCTTGCCTTTTCCGTGTATTGTATGGTATTTGGAATTTTAATTCCTGGACTGTTCTGGCTGACTTAACCTTGGATCCTAGAGGGCCCTCATCAAGGTCAAGTGTTTCAGCTTATTTTTTGTGGGCAAACTCAATCTGAGGTAGCTGGGTCAACGTGGGGAATTGTGGGTAAGGGGAGGAGCTTGAGCATTGGATCCAAAGTTGGAAAGTGGCTGAAGTTGGAGTTGAAGATCCATACATTCAGCAAGGACAGAAACAGATAGCACAGATCTATCATTATGGTGAGTACATAACTTTTGTTTTTATTGCTATCCTAAAGAGAAATGTTTACAGTTACAGTATATACAGTATTTTTGCTGTCCACACAATCTCATGCTATACACATTCACTTTTATCACATTCTATAACAGCTTCTCTATTGTAATTATAAATTTAGTACAGGCCAAATTGTGTAATATTCTTTCAGTGATATTCCAGTCTGTTTCCAACCATTTTATGTCATTATTCTGCAAACCACAACTTAACATAAATCACGCCCTTATTTACTTACAAAAACAAAAGATAGATAATGCCATAATACAGTGTAAGAAACTCCTCTGTGTGGACGATGTTCAGTCCATATATCTCTAGTTAATCACTGTATATTAATCAGATCAGACAATAGTAGTAGAAGTAGCGAACTTAAACTTGTCTTAAGTAAAAATAAATACATAAATAAAACATATGTAATTGTACAGAATTACTAAGTATTCAAAAGTAATCCAAGCAAGGCAGGCAGTCTGTTTCCAGTTGAAAAACCTTTATTAAGTATAGCTTTCTAAATATATTTATATATATATATATATATTTATATATATATACTTTTCATCAGGCAAGGGAGTGGTTTATTGTGCTGTAAAACAAAGTGTTATTGGTACACATGTTAAATTCACATCCCTTCCCCCTTCAGTGTGACATTCGAGCTGGTTCTGCCCTACTTAGTAGCTGTCATAATAATATAACCCTTATGTACTTTCAAATAACATTTATAATGATGTGCTATCTCTTATTTAACCAGAATATTAAGTCTGTGATTTTATCCAAGGCAATATACTACATGGCTGGAAATATATCAACCTTAGTCCATTTGGCAATCAAAAATATATATAATGATATACATATACACTTTGCATGTAAAAAATCAATTATAAAAATCATATTCTATTTTCATAACCTACTGTTAACAAAGATCACTTTTATCCATCTAGACTTCTTCAGATCTGTGTACAGGAACCCTAAAAACTATCTATAAAAATATATATAATTGTATAATTAGTATTGTTATTACACATTATTTTGAATAAAGTGGAAAAAATAGAACCAGAAATAGAAAAAAATAAGAAAAAAAATGTATGATGATGGAAACAAAATATACACTTAAATTACAACTAATTTAAAATGGTATTTAAAACCAACTGGTAGAATAAAATGAAATAAAATAAAATAAAATAAAATTAGTCATGTAAACAATGTGGCAATTTTCTAAGTTCCAGTGCACTTTTAATTGAACAGTAGTAGTTTAGTCCAAGCTTCCTAAAAGAGTTCAGCTTTAATTGCCACAAGAATTCATGTTTCTCCAGAATTTTCAGGATGTCGCCTTCAAGATCACCCATGTCTATGCAATCCAGGATCTGGAACGTAAAACCTGTTTGCCTTTTATGAAGAGAAAGATGTCTGGCTAGTGCATTATTTTTACATTCAGAGCGGATTTCTAACAGATGATATGGAATCCTACGCTTGAGTTTATTTACAGTCTTGCCCACAAAGAATGCATCACATTCATTGCACTGTAAATTACTATTGTAGTGTTACAGTGACCCCTGCACTGGTCTTAATGATTTTCTTTAAATAAGGGCAATAAAAACTATCACCTTGTTGTATAAATATACAAATTGTACAATTAGTTTCACATCTTTTAGTGTCTCTCATATAGTCTAGGTTTAAATTCAACAAAACTTCTAATGTTCCTGGCCTTCCTATAAACAAAGGATGGGGCTTCACCTAAGATGTTAATCAGAAAAGGGTTTCCTGTGACAATGTCCCAGTTTTTTTTCAATAACATTTTTGATACTGTGATAATCCAAAGTGTATGGCAGGATGCAGCTATTTTTGCATTTGTTATTCCCTGTGGAATTTCTTAACATTCTCCTACTGGGGAGGTTGAGTGAAGGTGCTTCAGTCCTTTTCAGTTCTATAATGGGTTCCAGGATGTTTTTTTAACATCTGACTTTCATAGCCTCTCACTAGAAAATCATTCTCTAAGTTCAGGTTTCTCAAAAATGGTTCCATCTCTGTGGTAATTCTAGTTAATCTATAGCCTTGGGACTTCAGTACATTATACTTGTTTTTTGTAGGATGTATACTTGTACTGTGGAGTAATAAGTAAACCCTCGTTGGTTTTCTGAATAGATCAGTGGTGATTCTGTTATTGTTGGTGTCCTTGGAAATCTGCATATCTAAGAAAGTGGTTGAAGTATAGCAATGGGAAGAGGTAAACTTCAGGAAGGGGTTGTTTGATTAAGGTAAGTGATAAAGTCTCCAAGCTGCAAGGTGCCACCTTCCCATACAATAAAGATGTCATCAATAAAACATAAATAGCATGTGATATGCTGCATGTAGTCTGTGTTGTTTAACACAAAATCGTCCCACTTGCCCAGGGCTATGTTAGCTATGCTGAGAGCCATGGCAGGATGTGAATTTAACATGTGTACCACTTTGCAAGCCACGGTGGTGCAGCAGTAGCAAGAGGTTCTCCTGTTCAATTATCGGCTGGAGTGCCTTCTGTGTGGAGTCTGCATGTCCTCCCCGCGGTCGAGTGGCGTTCAAAAGACATGCGTGAATGGGTGTGCCTTCGCTGAAGGTTGGGATTCGGGCTGGCAACTCGGCACCATAAAAAAAAATCTACTGCCAATCATTAGGGGACCGGAGTTCCGCTGTGGCGACCCGTAACCGGTAAAAGCCGAAAAGACAACCAATAACACTTTGTTTTACAGCACAATAAACCACTACCTTGACTGATAAAAAGTATTTTTATATTTAGAAAGCTTGTGAGGAAACTATTACTCTATTTTTGTTTTACGTGGATCGCTTGTCTGTGTACTTAATAAAGGATTTTCAACTGGAAACAGACTGCCTGCCTTGCTTGGATTACTTTGAATACTTAGTAATTCTGTACAATTATATATGTTTTATTTTTTATTTATTTATTTTTTTTACTTAAGACAAGTTTACGTTCACTGCTTCTACTACTATTGTCTGATCTGATTAATATACAGTGATTAACTAGTGATATGTGGACTGAAAATTTTCCACACAGAAGTTTCTTACACTGTTTTGTTTTTGGACCCACTACACTTGTTCAGTGGGTTGTTTTGAGACTTTGGGGATACCACAGAGATTACTTGTTTTTTTATAATGCCATAATTGCATACATCATTTATTTATCCTCCTTATAGAAGAAATGAAAGGTGGATAACTCTATAATAATTTTAATATCTTCAACATACATTCTAAAAACTTCACTCACTTATCCTTCGCTACCTCTTCCATATGTACACATTAATTTCTTCTATTAAAATATCTATTGCCCTCAGTAAAGTGTATGCTGTCAAAATGTTCATGCTTTATTCCTACTTTATTCAGATACCTTCAACCTACAAATCTAGTAAACTACCTGCTATATTGGCTAAGACAGTAGGTGATATATTCCCTACCCGTGCCATCTCAGAACAGTCCTGCCTTAAAGTCTGCCTCACACATTCAGTCAATATTCTTACATTACTTCAACCAGTAGTGTCATTTTAGTTTCCACATTTAAAATTCTCTAATTCTAGCATCCATTCTTACATCATTGTTCATGTTCTCTTTAGTTTACATCATAGTCCAGCTTGTTTCATGTCTGCTCAGCCTCAGCCCTCCACTCCATCCCAACAGGAGTGAAAGGGATAATGGTGTCCTACACTGAGTACTTTACCAACATTTCCCATTCAATAACACAAACACCACTGAAAAATCCATCTCTTGTTTCATTTTTTTAAAACAAGTGTAACTATCAGTATCCATCATAGCTGCACATTACTGGCAAGGACAAATCACTCAAATACAATACATTCAGCACCACTAACATCTAATTATACCTGGTTGCTCTGTCCTTTCATATTTTATTTGTTCATCATGCCTTTCACCATGCTTCTCATTCAGGAAACCCACATATCTCTCAACTGTAGAGATTTTCTCGGAATGTCCAGATTTTTGCCTTATATTTTTGGTGCATTTTTCATAAAATTGTGGTTTACTAACAAATCATTGGCAAGTGATTGAAGATTTAAGTCAGAAAATAATGCCAGATATTTGTGTTTCAGACTTCTTACCATTCAAAAAATTATTGCTAATGGAAAATCTGATATTCTGTATACTTTCTAAGTCCGTTACAGTAATATTTAAAAATTGTTCCTATTTTTGGGTCTTGGTCCCCCCTTTATTTATAGCTTTGTCCAGATTTCTTACTCTAAGAGGCTGAGAGATATGGAAACTCATATTGTTGCTTGTTATTCTTATTCAGATTTCATTTTATTCCCATTATTCACCCATAGTAGGAATTCTCTTAACTGTAAATTTTCCATAGTGAACAAGCCTCTAATAAACCAGTTAATGCCTTCAGTGAAATTTAGAACCGTGTTCTTGAAGTACTTATCTTCTACTTCTTTTTGCAAAGATCTCTTACTTTCACTACTAAGCCTTTATTAAAGTAGTTTTACCCAAACAAGGACCCTTTACTTCCAATAATAAGCCTATATTAAAATAGTTTTACCCAAATTCAGACTGCCTACCCATATATTTAACTAGTTAACCTGTTATATTCCCTTGTTGAACATCTGTAAAGAAGTCCTCATTATCATAAATAAACATTACAACATATTACAATCAAAACATCACAAAAAACTTTAGCATTAATTAGTCATGATAATTGCAGAAATACCAGCACTTTTTGCATATCCCTCAAAGAAGATAACAGTTCTAATTATAAATTCTGCATTCAGAATATTCTCTTCACGAGCATGGTTTTGTCACGGACTAATATTTTAATGTTCCATACAATGGCTAATCGCTCTCAGTACCCAATTAAATTTCAACAATTGTCAAAATGACAAAAGTTCCTTTTTTGATTTATATTTCAGAATAACTTCTTCAAGTACACAATGTTCAGCATGGACTCTGTATTTTAGCTTCAGTATTCTGCCGTACCTTTATATAAGCATAAGCAGCAAACAAATAAATCCAAACCAGCCCAAATGTTGAAACACAGGTGCCCAGGAGGAAGGTAACTGGAATAAAGAAGCTGAATCACAACAAAGTAAAATCTTCTTTTTTTAAAACAAAATGGTGAGCGCTTTCGCAATGGTAACCATTGCTTCATCAAACAGTTCATTCAAACAGCAACAACACTTAGATAATTTAATTCATTACAAGAACAACCAAACATACCACTCAAAGTTAATTCATCACTCAGCAATCAATTAATTACTATGGTTACGTTTTACCCTTGGTTAATTGCTAAAGTCAGAAAAGTTCTGAAAAATTCTGTTTAAAAACCACATACACAAAAGATAAAGGCAAGGACATGTGGATAAATATAAATAAAATACATAAAGCGTCAATTAATAAATACATATGCTCATGTTCCCCATTTAGTAACTACTTATGTGCATAGATCTAAACATAGAAATATCTATAAAATATATATATATATATATATATATATATAAAAGTATAAGCAATACACACTCAACAGCTTAATGAATACATATATTTTGCCTAATAAATGCACAGGTTGTCCACCTAGTAAATACATATACTTTAATACATATATTTCAACAAATGCTTGTCTTTAATGATATCTATGCTAAAAACAGCTCAAGAAATAGTCATATTGATCCAAATCCCTGCATGTGTTTATGTGGTCTTCTCATGTTAAAACAACATTTACTTAAATGGTATTATTATTTTTATTTATTATTTTAACCTTCTAGATTTTAGCACTGGCTTCAATGGAACACTATAATTCAAACCCAAACCTCTATGTGCTCCTAAACACAAAATCCATTTTACTTCCATATTTTCAGTAGTATTCACTATGTCCCCCATCCTGTTGCTAACATTCTGGATGTGTAAAACCTGAAACAAAAATATATGGTCATCCCCCTTCTCCAATGTATGCTTAGCCAAAGCACTATGCAGTTGCCCTTTTCTAGTGCAGTAAAGTTGATCACTTATCCATTCCCTAAGGTGACGGTTAGTTTTGCCAACATAGAAAATGAAAATGTTGTGCAGTGAGCTACATACACTACATTCTGTAAGGGATCACCATTTAAGTAAATGTTTTTGCGTTAAAAAATAAGATTTTACTTTGTCGTGGTTCAGCTTCTTTATTCCGGCTACCTTCCTACTCGGCACCTGTGCTTATATAAGCATAGTTGCATTCATCAAGTGCTGTCATGACTTATTTTCAAAGAAAAGATGGGAAAATAAATTAATATGTTCCATTTTTGTGATTATTTTAGCTTATCACCCTTTATGCCACCTTTAACATTAGTGCAACTTTATATCCCACCCACACATGGCTGATCCTCGCTCGCATTAACTGGAATAGAAAGTCAGCCAAAGGAGAAAAAAATGTTTTCATAGCAGACACTATAAACAACATGAGTTGCACTCAAACTGTTCACCCTAGGAATATCAATGCCCTATAGTTCTGGTTAATATATCACTCTACACAGATCCATATTCTGTTAACCTCATGTTGCCAAGCTAGTCTATTCAATCACTTTGTGTCAGGGACAGGTCTTAGATATGGGGCTCTTTTCTCAGTCAATCTTCACTTGCATCTTGTATTTTTCCAGTATCTCAAAAGTACAATTTCCCTCTTGATGTGCATCATTCCCACTACTGCAATAGCTGGCCAACTTCCAAAAGCAATGGCTCCCTCCTTCACTTCCATTTTGACTGGTGATGGGACAAGCTGTGTGGAAAAAAAATCAGCTGTGGAAAATTTCAATATTTTCTTGCTGTCTATAAAGAAGCAGCTTAAAGGTTTCACTATGATCAACAGCTGGCCTTCCACTTCTTTCTATCAGATAAGCCCATTTATAGAACTCTTCCTCACATAAAATTTAATTATTGAAAAAATATTTTATATATATATATATATATATATATATATATATATATATATATATATATATATATATACACACACACACAACAAAAAATGCTTTTTACTTCTATTGCTGAAAATGGCTCTGTCCATTTAAGAAACACAGTATTTCTGTAATACCGTCTGTTTCCTGTCTGATACCGCTGTTTTTAGCTTTAGCTAGGTTGGTTGCTTATTTTATTTTAAAAATATACTTCTTATGCTAACTTGTGTATTTTGAAACTAAAATTATATCAGGAAGTTGTTCATTTGTGGCAGCGAATGTGCCAAGTTGAAGTAGTGCTTGTGCACAGGCTGTGAAAACTTCACAGCCAATATTTGCTGTAAAGGGGTTTCATACAGGAGTTTCATTTTCTCTTTACATATTACAATGTTTTTTGGATCTCTATAGGGTGTGGAAATGGGATCCATACAGATCACTGAACGGCAACATAACCGAAACAGATTCAGCCAGGCATACTTGCGCGGAAGTGCTTTTCACCAAAAGGCACTTTTGCGTAAGTATGCCTGTTGTGGAGATCACACTACAGTGGGGATAAGGGAAAATTCCCTTTTCCCCACTGTAGTGCGACCTCTGAGTGAGAATATTTAAGTAGGGGGGGTGCAGGGGGGCTTGCCCCCGTGCAAAAATGTAAAAGTAATGTTTTATTCTTTTTTGTTTAAACACACTTTAATGGAAGTGCTTTTTCGGTGAAAGCGCTTTCGTTAAAGTGTGTTCGGTGATTGTGGATTCGGACTATTGAACTTTCATTCAGTAGTCCCAGATCTGTGTAAATGTGCTGCTTGTGCAAACTATTTGACAACTTACCTTCTATCCCACTTGTATTAGCAGTCTAAAACACATTTGAAGTATCCTTTTTGGTCACAGTATGGATACTTACCCTGCTCCTGCTAGTCCAACTTCCTTAGTTCCTAGAAAGTAAAAAACTTAACCAGAGACCCCTTTGCCAATTATGTAGGCTCAGTTTTTGCCTTATCTGGTAGCAGATGACTCTGTAGTGGCTATCAGTTGTTTCAAAGGGTCTATAGTATGTTGTCAAAAGACTTGTTAATTGAACATGTCTTCATCGACACACAAACATTGAACACAGTAATTGCCGAATGGCCACTTAAGCAAATTTTTTCCCAGGGGGAAAAATGCTTGGCCATCATCGGAGATTTGCCCTTTTCCACACTGTAGTACGATCTCAGAGTTGGGGTGGTGTGGAGGGCACAGCCCCCCACTATGTAGGGTTTGAATGTTTCTTTTGTGTTTCTTCAGCCAAGAGAATTTTTTTCCCCCTGGGAAAAAATTTCCTGAAGTTGCCATTCGGCAATTACTGTGTTAGATGTTTATGTGTTGATAAAGACGTGTTCAATGAACACGTCTTTTGACAACATAATATAGACCCATTTCAAAGACCAGTCACTTACCTCTCTGGCTTCCTCTGGTGCAGTCCTTTCAACCACCATGAACCAGGGTTCAGCCCCATCCTTTTCCAGTGTTCCAGTATACAAGCTGGTCATGGAAGAACTTTCTTATCTGGGGTATTAAGTTTCACTGTGAATGCTGTCAGATATTCCCATGGAAAGAAACCTCTTGCTGGGGCAGATCAGGTCAGTCATTAAAAATACCTGGAAAGAAAAAAAATATTAATCTTTGTTCATTTGATGATATAGTATCAATAAGAGTAGATTGTTTTCTTACCTCATCCAAAAATGTTACAGTCCATCCTGGTACACATTATCTTATATATGGTTACTGAGAGGACTCATAAACACAGATTTTACTGATTATCAAGCCCAAGAGTTTTTTGTTGATGGAAATGTGTCCCCATATTCTTTCCTGAGAGAATTCTCTCCTTCTCAGTGAATTACAAGGATGAAGAATTTTTGTGGGAGCAGATAGATGTTCCCTCAGAACTGAGGAGATATTACGATATGTTACAACTGGTTGTGATTCATTCTATACTTTTTCCTCCTTTAGTGCCATCCAAGGAGGAACTAGGTATTGCTGCCTGAAACAGTACTTATTTGCTGATAGCAGCTGCAAGGGATCATACAACCTTCCCCTTCCTGAATCTGAGGGGAGCATTTTGCATGAAGCTGGTAAACTATGTTCATCACTATGACCTGCTGTAACCTTAGCTATATGGGTTATAATACTGCATAAAATATAGCAGCCAACCAGTTTCAGGGCACCTTCCATGCATTTACACTGTTAGCTTAAACTGAACTGACTAAAAAATCAGGTTTTGGTGCCAAGCCTTCAGAGCTTTCATGATACCAAGGAGAGAACTCCTCTGTGGGCTTTTGAAGATTAACAATCATCTAACACTGTTACTTTGATGGGTAGATAAGTTGCCTTCAGGGGAAAAAAACTGTGGCTCCTCTTTAGGATCTTACATTTTTGTTAAAGAAGCTAACACCTGCTCTGTTTGAACTAGTTCATCTGGCTGACTAGAGGTTCTTAACATGGAAAACAGTTTTGCTGATTGGTCTGACATCTGCATGACAAATATCCACGTTGCAAACTCTTATTGTGGGTCAACCTTATCTCATCTTCCACAGAGACAGGTTTTTTTGAGAGCTAATACTTTATGCCTAAAGCAATGTTCAAGTTCACCTTAAGCCAATCTATTCATCCCCCTGTTTTCTTTCCAGAACCCAAAAATATGGGAGAAAGGATAATTCATACCTTGCATGTCTTCACAATTCACAGACAACTCTGGTATCATTAGAACTTCTGATCAGTTGGTCATTTCTTGTGAAGATAAGAAAAGACACCCCATGTCAAAGTAGACTATTTACAAATGGTGGTCTCAGGCTATTACCTCTTTTTACTCCCACCATGGCAAAACTATTCCATGCAGGGTCAAGGTTCACTTTACCTGAGCCTTGGCTTCCACTATGTCTTTTTGGAAAGGGTTGGACTCTTGAAGTGTTCTTGAAGCAGCACTTTGGTCCTCTGTGCATATTTTTATAAAACACTAATTTTTCCAGGTCTAGGACAGGCTTTGCTTAGTCCATTCTCCAGGGGCTTTTGCTGCTGCAGTAGCCTCTCCCTCCCATCATTGGTCTTGTTTTTGTGAGGTTTTTGTTATGCCAGTGTGTGGACACGTATTTTTTTCTTTTCCTTCCAATGTCCTTTCAGGGCTTAGCTTCCCTTGCCCAATTTATATTAAAGCTCTAAAGAGCTTGGCACCAAAAACTAACTGTCTGGCTAATGGCTTGGCCCTGAAACTTTGGAATTTGGGTATCTCTCATATATTATGCAGGCTATAATCCATATTATTTAGGCTACTGCAGCAGTGATCATTCAAACGTCTATTGTTGTGGTAAGTTTACTTACACAACTGTGCTTTTTTTTTTTTAATCATATAGAATTCTTAACTGTCTTACCCATAAAAGGAAGTTTCTGCTTTTGTGTATAGCAGAGTTTCCATGCAGGCTAATGTGCAAGGTTGATAAATGTTGTCAGGCAGAACAAAACATATAAATATTATAGACTAGAAGGTACAAAGTTTATAACGTTATACAGGCTAGTTAATATCACTTGGAGTTAGCTCTACAGTACTTTTATAACCCTTCAAGCATCTTGCATTCTTTAAGAGCAAAATGTAGTAACAGACAAGCTGAGTAGGTCTCCCAGTTGTATGAAAGGGGTCTTCCAGGAATTGATCTAGTTGTGGGAAGCACCTCTCAAAGACGTGTTTGCCTACATTCAAAACAGAATATATAACACATGCTTTTCTCTCTCTAGTACAGGAATGCTCCTTATTTGCATTTCCATCCTTTCTCACTTTGTTCTAGGGTAATTCTGAAGATTTAGAAGGACTCCCCAGATATTTGTGATGAGTTTTGCTACAGATCACCCACCATGTCCCAGGACCTCCATATAAAGGTCCTACCAAACACCCTAATATTGGGTGATTTCAATTACCCAAACATTAACTGGGAGTACTACTCAAGTATTAACTCCCTTGCCCAACTTTTCCTAGAATTTATAAACTCAAATGCCCTGGTTCAACTGGTCAACACTTCCACCAGAGTTGACAACATATTGGACCTGGTCATCACCAACATGGGCGACTGGTGTTCTACACCAGAGGTCAACCCCTCGCTGGTTAGATCTGACCATAAACAAATCACTTTGGATATCCATATTCCGTCCCCACCCCGGACAAGAAAACCACTGTGAAAAACTTTTCAAAAGCAAACTTCACATTACTTAAGACCGAGGTGGAAAGTTTTAAAGCCCCCATGCTGAAGGATAACACTGTCCAAGCTGCAAAATCCTTTACTAATGCATTCTAAGGGCAGCGACAAGAATGCATGGATCATGCCATCCCAAGCAAAACCAAGACTCATTCCTCCAAGAAAAGGAAACTAGTTTGGTGGACTCCTGCCATAAACAAGCTATACAATAGAAGGAGGAAACTAGTACAGAAAAGAGTAAAATCCCAAGAAGGGAAGACATCCCTAATCAGTATCAGCAAGAAACTACAATCCCTCATAAAATCATCCAAGGTGAGCTTTGAAAGAAAAATTGCCAAGGACTCCAAAGATAACCACAAGGCATTCTTTAGCTATGTCAAGAATCTAAGTGGCAATGCTCAGATCTGCTTGGAGTTAGTGCAGAATGGCACAAAATACACTGAACCGACCGATATCACCAACATCCTGGCAGACAGGTTCAGCGCAAACTTCAACCCCCTCTCACCCCCAAAAGGGCCCATAACCATACCAGAAGAATGTAGAGTCCCTGAAATCACAGACACTCAGGTTAAAACAGTCCTCTTCAAAGCCAAAAACACAGCATCAATGGGACTGGACTGTGTCCCAGGCTGCATCCTACACAAGCTCAAAGATGAACTAACCCCCTCACCTAAACACACTGTTCAAACTCAGCCTCTCCAGAGTCTACATACCGATAGAGTGGTGCACAGCAACGGTTATTCTGCTCCACAAAGGTGGAGCCACAACAGACCCCAGGAACTATCCCCCTGTAAACCTGACTAGCTTGGTCTGCAAGGCTATGGAGTGCATCTTCATGGAACCCATTAACAGAGACATTGGGAACATCCAAACACTGAACCCTACCCAGTTTGGCTTTGTTAAGGATAGATCATGCCTCTTAAATCTGGTGGACTTTTTTGAGACAGTTACCAAGGCAATAGATGAGGGAAAGGTGGTACACACAGCCTACCTAGACCTCACTAAATCCTTCGACAACATTCCCCATTCTGGTATTATAGACAAGCTCACCAGCCTGAACTTAAACACCTACATCACAAGATGGGTTGCCAACTGGCACACGGACAGAACCCACATGGTGAGAGTTGTGGGAGCTAGGTCTGACTCTAAACCGCTTACAAGTGGCATTCCCCAGGGCTCAGTCCTAGGACCCCTCCTGTTTGGCATATACTTCTCAGAGGTACAGGCAAGCACAGGAGGACTATGGCTGACCAAGTTCACAGACGACTGCAAACTAGGGGCTATAATTGACTCTCCAGCTGACACAGACATCCTCCAAAAGGGTCTCACTGAGATGGCTACCTGGTGTCAAAATCATGGTCTCAAGCTAAATGCCAAAAAGTGCATAGTCATCCCCTTTGGAAAAAACAAAATACCCACAAACTACCACATAGGTGGTAGTCCCCTAAATACGGAAGATGTAATAAGGGATCTGGGGATCCAAGTAGATAGTAATCTCACCTTTGATAATCACATTGCCAAAGTGGTTAGAAAATCCTTCTACGTGGCCCACCTAATCACAAAAGGGTTCGCATCCAGATCAAAAGAGGTCATTGTGCCCCTCTACTCATCACTCGTCAGACCCATCTTAGAGTACAACACCCCATTTGGGATGTACCTTATAAGACACCTGCAACAGCTGCAAAGACCACAGAAGTACCTCATCAAGAGGATCACTGGCCTCAAACAGATGCCTTATGCAGCTCGACTGAAGAAACTCCAGCTGTACTTGGTTGCATACCGCCTACTCAGAGGTGATCTCTGCCTGACATACAAGGCCATGTCCAACCCAGAATTGATGGACATGCTCCACCTAAAGAAAACCTTATCCCCTCAAGACATACACTCTAGGGATCTAAACCTCACCACAACAATAAATAGGACATGCAGAAGGGATAGATTCCTGTCCCAGAGACTTCCCATGCTTTGGAACAAGATCCCAATCTACATTAGGCAGAGCTCCTCGCTAACACTCTTCAAAGGAAACCTTGACGAGTGGATGGGGAACAGAAAGTTTACCTCGGGGATCACTTCAGTGGCTCTGCTTTTCAGAGGCACAGGGAACTAATCTAAGGGGTTGGTGAAAGCCAACACATTCTGGCTAGGCTTATAAATGCCTTCGGGCAGATAGTCTAGTACCCACCTATGAACCTATGAACTTCCTATTGGCTCAGGCAAAGTACAGTTTTGTACCTACCATAAATGTAGATGTCCGATAGGTATGCATCTGCAGTCATAACATATGGGTTGTCCTGCTCATAGCTCCTGGGGTATAAAGGCACCAGCCGACACCATTTTCCTCAGTGTTTCTTGCCCCAGATGCCAGGTGCCCTCTAGGAAGGCTAAATTTGTATAAAAGTAGAAAATTCCAAACAGTAGAAATCAAAAGTGTATATACATATATACATACAAACAAATACATTGGACATCTACATTTATGGTAGGTACAAAACTGTACTATGTCCTTCAAGGATGCATCTGCAGTCGAATACCATAGCCAAACTGGGAGGAGGCACTAAGATAATGATGGTGTAGTTAAGATCCCTTGTAAAACTGCAGTTGCAAAACCTGCTCAGGATCTGGAGTATAAAGGAAGATTGTAATGCTTGGCAAATGTAAAGTAGCAGCTTCTAAAATGTCTAGGAAAGCTGTAGTGGTGGCTGTAGCTCTTGTGGAGTGAGGCCTGATATTTTCAGGAGTTGTCTTTACATGAAATGAGTAGCAGAATCGAATGCAATTTCCTATCCATTTTGAGATTGTCTGTTTTGAAATTGCTTTCCTGCACTCCTGTTGCATATGCTAACAGAAGCTGGTCAGTTTTTCTGCTGGCCTTAGTTCTGTCTAAATTAATAGCTTAGGATGAGAGAAGACAGGAGGATCCATGTTGTACTCTGCTGAAATTGCTGATGCATGAATCTTAATGGAAGAATAGGACAGGCCATTGTGGAACAGTTCTGCTAAGTATTCTAGGATGTGTGCTAGGTTTGCCAGTGTGACATTTGTTCCCTTTGCTGCACTCCAAATGAGGAATCTCTTCCGTTTGGCTGAATATGTTTTCTGAGATAAAACAGGTTGGTTTTGTTTCAGTTAGCTGCAGTGTTTTAAGTTTGGATGCAGGGTCTGGACATAGAGGTAGAGGCCATGAGTTCATCCGAGACATGCTTCTCAGTAGTGGGTACCAATGCTGCCTTGGCCAGTCTGGAGCTATCAGAATTATCTTTGGCTGTTCCTCTCTGATCTTCAGTAGAACTTTGTACATCAATGGGAGAGGTGGAAAGGCATATACTTTCAGGGCCTTCCAGCTGAAAGAAAGGGAGTCCACCCTCCAGGCTTGTGGGTGGTATCCTCTTGAGCAGAATTTCTTCAGTTGGTGGTTGATTTCTTTGTTATGGTTTTGAAGATGTCTGGATGCAGCATCCATTCGTGAGCATCCGTGGTAGTTCTGCTTAAGCTGTCTGCTAGTGAATTCTCATTTCCTCTGGCCTGCAGTCGGATGTTGAGATTCAGGCCTAAGTTCCACAGGTCCATTGCCATCTGCCTCCCTGTTTGTTGATGTACCACATGACTGTGGTATTGTCCGTCCTTATCAGCAGGTGTCCTTGCTGGAGGAATGATTTGAAATGCTCGATTGCATACTTCACTGCCAGCATCTCCTTTAGATTTATGTGTAGATTCAGCTGGTCTTGGGACCATAGGCCTTGGATACACTTGTCTTCGATGGTCTGCCTTGGATGTGGTTTGTGGAAAGGCAATCCTCTGTTGATCTGGCAGGCCTGAGCCCACCACAGGAATTCTTTTTCAGGCATGGAATGATTGGTATCAGGGCTTCTAGACTGTGTCTGTGTTGAGACCATACATTCCTTAGGTACCATTGTAATTTTCTCATATGCAGCCTGGCATGTGGGATCAAGATTATGCAGGATGCCATGTAACCCAGGGCCTGCAGGACTTTCCTTGCAGTAAGCTGAGTTTGTCTTGTTAATGCCATGAAGTAGACTGGTAGTTGCTTTTGTTTTTCTTCTGTGAGAAATGCCATCTGAGTTATTGTGTCCAGTTCTGCACCCAAAAATGTTATCCCTTGGGATGGCACTAGTCTTGACTTTTGTATGTTGACTGTATCCCCAAGCTTGCAGCAGGATTGTATGACATAGGCCAAATCCTTTATTATTTTGTCTTGTTGTCCCAATGCTGAGAATTGATAATGCTCTGATCCTGCAGAAAATCTGAGGTGTCTTCTGCAATCTGGTATATAGGGGTGGCAGGTATGCCTCTTGAGATCTAGAGTGACCAGCCAAGACTCCTTGCCCAACATGGGAAGAAGTTGCTGTAGGGTCAGCATCTTGAATTTTGGAACAATGAGATATGTGTTCAGATTGATTTTCTTTTCTTGGTACAAGGAATAGTCTGGAGTAAAATCCTTGGCCTTGTTCCATAGATGGTACCTTTTCTATTGCTCTCATCCTTAGTAAGCTGATGATTTGTTTTAGAGCCTCTGATTTCTGGCTTGGTGGAAGGTTTGGCATTCCTCTCTTTTTGGTAGAGTGTGGAAGTGAAACCTGTAGCCTTGTGTCTATTTACAAAAAAAATTTTGTTGTCTCCTGTAATGCAATGCCAGTTTTGAAAAATAAGCTAGCTTTCCACCCTAGGGTGCTTCCAGTTGTTCTTGACCTCTGCCTCTTGGGTGTCTATTTCTGCCTCTCTGTGCTCTGGAGGTGTCTGGAAAGGACCAGTTCTTTGAAGGCCAATTTCTGCTGAACCTCTGAGGTTGGACCTGCAGAAAATCCTTGACTGTTTGGACAGATTTGCTTTTTCTTCCACTTTAAACTTTGTTTCTCCATAGGGGCATCTAGGAGTTTAGACTTAACATGGTCTGGCAAGGATTGTTCTTTAGCGGCATGCCCCTCGAATCACTGCTCCAGTCATAGCTGATCTAAATGAAGCCTCCAGTGCATCATAGCCACATTTTAAGAAAGAAACTGACCTGCTGAGAGTGTGAGTTACAAACCTGAAGGGGACTATGGTCTAAAGGTTCAGGGAGAGGACAGCTTTTATTCAGCTGATCTAACAAAAATCCTGGTACTGTATCATGTGAAATTGACAGTTTAAAGCCTGGTAGAATTGATTCCTTTTCAGGGGGGGGGTTTTTTGCAGAGCAGCTGCAACACCTTTAGGGCCTTTCAGGGGTAGGTTTTTGGGCAGAGCAGCTACAACACCTTTAGGGCCCTGAGAAATGGTTTCTGGGTCTGCAGCATGGGCCTTATACAAGTGGTAGAGATCCGGGACCCCTGAGTATCTGTGTCAGGTTTGGCAGGGGGGGGGGAAGAGAATCAGGGGCAGTACTGGCATCATTGTATGCATCATCAACAACTGATAGTACAGGTGGTATGGCTAAAGGCCTATGCTGTGGTAAGTGTAAGAAAGTCCTTAGCCTTTTCCTAGAATCAGAAAAATCCTGACCCTGCCATTGGAAGTGTTCCCTCATTGAGTGTAGAGTTTCCCCAAATGAAAATTCTTCTGGGGGGAGGCAGAAGGAATGGAGTCTTCTGCATCTGAATCCTCATAAGGTGAGTATGGTCCTTCCTGATGGTCAGATAAATCTGAACCATCTGTCTGGGTGAGGGTGGGATCCCTGATCAGAGAAATAAGGTCCTCAGCAAGGCTGAGAATCTGAGAAGTAGGTAAGGCTTGGAAAGTTTAGCTGCTTTAGCCCTGGAGAGAGAATAGACATAGGAGAAGAAGGGGGGTCTAGCTGCCTGCGTGCAGGAGTAGAGATGTCCAACGGAATGGTGTCTGACAAATCTTGTGTGCCTGCTTCTAAATGTAGTCTGAGTCTCCGGCATTTTATATGCAAAAGCAGAGCCAAAAAACAATTATTTACTTTGTCCAGGACAACCCATATGTTATGACTGCAGATGCATCCTTGAAGGACATCATTGGTTCTCTCTCTCTTTTTTTTTTTTTTTGGAATTGGCCAAGGGAAATTACTACCAGCTTCAGCACAATCTGGATCTACTCAGACAAGGGTAGTTAGTTACACCCCATTCTAACACATATTCGACTATCTCCCTAGATGACTCAGTTCTAAGGCCTTTTAGACACTTCTTTTTAGAGAATTTGAACCAGGTACTAAAGGAGGCAATAAACCATTCTACTAAAAATGTCCTTATAGGCTTGTGGAAAACATTTTTTAGCTGGTGAGTAGTCTGTAATCAGAGGCCAATCAGGTATTTTGTACCACTGGTGTGCAAATATTGGTGTGGATTAGTAGACTGGATCCCTATTACATTGTCAAAAAACAAGACTGAAATGTGTAAGAATGTGATGACTACAACATTGCAATGGCAAAAACACAATTGCATATGTCAGACACCAACCAGAACATCTGAATAGAGAATGCAGACACACATAAAAACAGGTACTACATTTAAATACTTAGTTTTAATTAAAAAATGTACCTTTTTCAATGCTTGTTAATGAAGATCACTGTACAGTGAGGATCAGGAAATTTGCCATTTTTTCCCACTGTAGTGCGATCTCAGAGATGGTATATATAATTTGCAGGAGGTGGTTGGTGCAGCCCCCCACATGGGGAGTGCACTGAGTGCAGTTGTGTTTAGTTGTTTTTGGTTTTGGCAATGTAAACTTTTGCTGTTTTGACACTGTAGTGTTGTGGTCTCATTCTTGCCTGTGTTTTTTTTTTCATAAATCACTTTCTGAGAGGATGGCTATACCTTATGGATTATGGCTTTCTGGGACATTGACTTTCTGATGGAAATGTTCTCCAGATTTTCATTGGAACTGCACAGTAGCATACTTAAGGTTCATTACATGTAAAATTAGTCTGCTCTTTGCTCTGACATCTACAAGAGAACTGTCTGAGCTGTAAACTTTCATGGTCAATAAACCCCGAGCCACATTCAATAAATTCCATGTAGGATCCCCGTACAGCCTACATGGAATGTTTTCACTTACGCAATACTGTTCAAGTGGCATCATGCCATGCATATTTATGATGTGCAGCAAGCATGGCTTGCACCAGTGGTGCTGGCCAAAAAACCTGTAGTATGAATGCAGATTGTACCTTCCAACCTTTTAGTGCAAGAAATCTAGGCATACACTAAACAAATTGGAGGACAAAGGGCCAAAAATAGGGACAGATTTACAATATTGTTCTGATAAACCGTAGAAAGTAGGTAGAATATTAGGATTTGTGTTACATGCATTTTCTGAAGGATATGAAGTACAAAACTGAAATGTATTTTACAAGGAACAGCCCAAAAATACGTAAACATCTGGACATTCTGCAAATTTCTGGACAGTACCCCCCCCCCTTTTCTTTGAGGCCAGTGTTTGCGCGATGCTCCACTTAGCACATACATGTTTGGCTCTGCTCACCTGGTTTGTGCAAAGTGCACCAGCACACAGGTGTTGCGTTATGGACCACCCAGGCTGTAGACATGACCCAGACAGCCACAAACATAAACCGGATGCATTCAGTTAATACTAATTGCCATACACAAACACAGTAAGCAGCATTGCACTGCGATTAACAGCAAAACTTTACAATAAATACTAAGGGAGTATAATGTCACTAATTCTGTGGCAGCAGGTATTACATGTAGGTGTGGAGTGTAGATGGTCTGGAGTACAGGCTGTACAAATTTTGTTTTACTGTTGTGAGATTGCAGATTATAGCAATGAAGTGCAAGATAGACAACTGTTTTCTCAAGATTCTTATGGAACTAGTAAGTGTAGGAGAAGTGTTGACATGGTCCATTTTACTAGCACATTACACAATTGCTTATATACCAAATAATGTTGGAATTGTAATGCTTGCGTTCCCAAAAGGAAAAAGGGTCTCAAAAAAATCTGTCCTATGCTGCCGACTGAAAGAACTGAAAGCTCTATTCAGTAAACACCGCTTGCCTCAGAGGTGACTGTGCCTGACATACAAGGCCATGTCAAACCCAGATTTGATGAATATGCTTCACCTCAAAATCTAAATCCAGAGCCACACAAGAGAGAGACTTAAACCCTCGATACGGCGCTATTAATAGGGCGTGCTGGAGGGATAGATTCATCACCAAGACTTATGCTATGGAAAAAAAATCCCGGTATATGATATACCCCCCTCAGTGTCACTGCTTCGACAGAGGCACAGCAAAAATAATGGGTATAGTTCCCCATACTAAAGGTATGAACCTATGAACCATTGTTGCATATCACTTAACATCTCGCAAACATGGTGCCCAGCAGTGCACACCTTCACCTACCATGTTTGCGCTATGGTAAACAATGTACAACACTTTCAAATGTTGCAAAACCAAAATATGGACACTCTCATTAAGTGCAAGACATGCAGTTGGCAGGAAAACATCAGGATATAACATGCAATTGGTGGGAAATGCTAATTCTATATTGAACTTGAGCTATATTAGACATGTTTGGTGTTGCTGGTGAGGGAGTGCATTTTTGGGCACAGAGATGGGGTGTCCAGGAGTCCAAAGTTTTTGTTGGATTCCTAGTTAAGGAGCATGGGCCCTGGTTGCTGCAGTGGGACTATTCAGGCTCAGAATACAAGTCTGAAGTCTGGAATAGTATTGCCAGGGTTTTAACAACTGCTACAGGTATCTCCTACACTAGGGAGCAATGCAGACATCACTTTGATGACCTCCGAAAGAGGAATCAGGATACCCTCAACCATTGGATTGGGCAATTTAGTATAGGGGACACATCACAGATGTCTATGTATCAATTTCAGTGAGTAATTGTAAGAGTTAAAAGCTGAATATAGTCAAGACTGGTATTCTGTTTTTTTCCACAGCTGCTATGGAGCAAGCCTCAAATGTCAGGTCCCATGCCATGTGTTTGTTTGGGATGCGAGAAGCATGTGGTATGTATACCGTTCTAAATAGTATTTTAATAATAATAAAAAATGTTATAGTAATTTAGTAACATTAAAAATTAAGGATTGCTTAGTTGATATTTAATACAGTTGTATCAAATTCAGCATGTATACCTCAATTGCAAAAGAAAGTATGCATGCCTTAGTGTGTAGCACAAAGCAACAGTGTCATATTCTTGAATAACACTGAGCATGCATCCCTAAATTATAAAAAGAAAGTATGCATGCAGTAGTCTGTAGGACAAAATAACAGTACAGTATTAGAGAGTAGTCAGTGGTTGTGGATTCAAAAAACACCACTTCCCAAATATACAGTACTGTAAGGTTTTCATCATTATTGAAATTCAGCTTCATACCACTATACCAGTGGCACAAATGGCCTTCTGTAAACTGTAATCAGTATAATTGGAACACATCAATGTGCAATATCTGTACCCATCAAGGATTGTTAACTGCATCTGTACTGTAGTGTGCCTTTCTTATGAACTGGGTAGTCTTAAACGTAATGCAGAAATTTGTTAGGAGTTTGTAGTGTTAAAAGTAAAAGTAACAGAATAGAGTCAAATAATTGTATCAATGCTTTGTATGTCACATAAGAAGTAACTAATGTTATCCCTTTTTTTCTCTCACCTCAACCCTTTTCTCTTTATTTATTTTTTTTTTAATTCTTTTATTTTTTCCCCACAGCACAGCAAGGTAGGTCTGTCCCACAGGATCCTCCTACCCCCACTCCACCGGCTACATCACCACTGCCCAGTATGTCTGGTGTGCAACCTGGTAGCACCCCCTCTACTACCTCTTCACTACCTGGACCATCAGGTAGTTCTGCCCTAGAGGATAGGCATGTGGCTTCCTCTGGAAGCAGTGGCAGAGGTGGTGAGTTTATTACCAGAGATGAACTGCCAGGGTTGGTGCTTAGGATTATGCACAGCACTGTGGGTGCATGCCTAAAACAGATGAAGTGTCTGCTCTCCATCCTCATTCAGAGTACATGTAGGAGACACAGACATCATGTACTGCAGTCAGCAGTGCAGTGAGGTACAGTGATGACAGTCCACTGGGTGAGGACTAGATTCTCAATGTCAACCAGCTTGATGTGCATGGGACCTGGATTTCCCACCCTCTCCCCAGCCATGGTATTCACCCACCTCTTGTGTCCTACACTGTCCCTGTCTTTTATCTTGTTTGTCCTGTCTGTCTGCAATTGCTTCCTCACCTGCCCAACTTACCTCACCCAGACATGGTTCAAAGCCTCAGAGAGCCCCCTCACCATGTAAGGCTGCAATGCCTTCCACACATTCAGACCTCAAAACAAGCATGAAAGAATCAAAGGTGGAGGTGTATGCATCACTGTCATTAAAGTCAATTACACCTCAAGAATGTTCAAACAGTACGATTCCCTGGAGCTACTCTAACTCCAACTATCTGCAGGTAAAACCCCCTTCCATATCATTGTTAGATGTCCCTTTTTAATTTCTCCAAATCTTTTGGGTTTCTTATACCATGTCAGGAATGGACCCCATTCCTAACTCAGAGTATGATTAAGGTTCATGAAATTAGTATTCTTTCAGTCTTTGATGTCAGCCAGAAGTGCTATTTGCAGCACCCATAATGTGTCCAGTAATGACTCCTTCTGTAATTTGTATGGATTTATATGTATTGTTAACATACCTAAATACGATTCTAGATTTTTTTATAAGACCCCCTGATCCCACTGCTATTGGAACTATCTGGATATCTTACTTCCACATTGCTCTCATTTCTGCCTGAAAATCCTGGTATTTCATGACTTTGTGTCTCTCTGTACTCAAGACACTGTAGTCAGTGGGTGTGGGTGTGGTGATTTCAGTGATCAATGCCACTTTTGTCTTCTTTTCTTGGACCACTATATCTGGTTTTCTAGCATCTATCTTTTGAACTGTTGGTAATGGATAATCCCATGTGATGTAGACTTCATCATTTACTATGATGCTTTGTGGCTCACATTTCCAGTGTTTTTCACCTACTTCAATACCATAATGTTTGCACAATCCCCAGTGCAACAGTATTGCCACATTATTATGCCTTTCAGTATACAGTCCTTCTGCCATTAGTATGTCACAACCAGCAACAAGGTGTGCAACTGTTTCCAATTCTTGTTTACAAAATCTACATTTATCTGTTTCTCCCATATGTTCAAGGGACTTTCCCACTATCTTGTGCCTCCAGTATTAGCCTTTCATCTCTTGGTTTGAATTTGCCTCTCTGTAACCATTCCTGCATTTGTTCCTGATCAGCATGAGGTTCTTCCGGAAGTTTTCTATACTTGCCAGTATATTTGCGCATTTTCCACACTTCTTGCCTTCTCATCTGGTCCTTCACCTTTTATTCTTTCTTTTGTTTTTTGGCATATTCAGTTGCTGCCTGATTTTTATCTACTTCTGGTTTGATTTCCATTCTTGCTTGATGCAGATATGCTTCTGCTAGCTTAAGCAGAGAAGTTGTCTTAGATTTATTCTCCTCATGTTGCAAAACATTCACTACATTTGGGTCTTGTGAGGTCAGCAAGTATGTGTGGAGTCCTATGATTGCAGATCTATACATGTAATCAATTTCAAGGAGGCTCATCCCTCCTTCATAATGGGGAATATATAGTCTTGGTGTGCCCTGATTTTTATAAATCATTTGTTGAGCATGAAGCATCCTTCTTGTTTTCCTATCTAATCTATCCAACACATTTTGGGGGCAGTCAATCACTCCAAAACTGTAAGTTAGGACAGGAAGAGCAAATTGTTTTATAGCTTGGATTTTGTTTCTAGATGTCACACTTGGTTTCTCCAGAATGTACTGTCCATCTGTCCAAGCAAATTTCTGCCATGTTGCTTCAGTGCCTCAAGAATAATTTCATTTTTCCTAAGGGAAAAGTTGGCATGGCAATTCCTGCTTGACATCTGAAAAACTGTGATTTGCACATATCAGCTGGTATACAGGAAGTGCATTTACTAACGGATCAACCTTTAAAGCATAAGACAATATAATGCTCCATGTATAGGTAATAATGCTATGCAAAACAATCAATATTGTGTTTATTACCATCATATATAGGTATGCATACAAGACGTATCAATTGCCGAGTATATGTCATGACATGTAAAGCCTATGTTTTCAGGGCAATTAACCCACTCCATGATATGTTATACAGGCAGATGTGGTATTAGAACCCAGGTCTTTGGGAATGTTGACAGTTAGGTGCTAATCACATAACCAATGCATCACCACTTTAGCAGTAAAAAAAGCCACTGGTTTATTCATAGTCATATTCACTGACAACTATACCTTACAAGTCAACATCAAGCATGTGGAATACATCATAGATGTCAATGCAGTCTGTAACAAAGATCAGCACAATTGCTTCATATATTCTAATGTAAAGAACTTATGTAGATATGTGAAAAAGCAAATCAGAATAATAGCAGCATATGAAAATGAACATTTTAGTGGTAATGGCTAGATGTGAAAGCAACAACCAAGTTACATTCTAACCCTTCTTGAGATCCCCCTCAGTCCCACTGAATGGCATAACAGCTTCAAATGTAAGAATACGCTTCAGTGGATATCTGCAAATCATACTTTGGACATGCAGTTTGCAGACATTCCCATATCATCACTATCCACAAACAGTAACATAGACGTACAGGTGAAACAGCATTACCAACAAATATGGGTGGATTCCATCCATATCTACAGTTTACCAGGACTGGTGTGCCATTCGCCTGCATATGGGGAAACCTTCTGTGGTAATGCTGGACATGTATCCACATGTGTGCATATTAGAGAAAGTGACCTCTAACCTTTATGTAACTGACATAATGATGTGCAGACACTTTCAAGTTGAAAACTAGATGAAATACGGGTTACAAGGTGCACAAAAGATACTATGAACTCACTAGGTTAATACTGAGTAGTACAATTATGACATCTAAGTTGCAGTCAGGCAGATATACCTAACAGTGAGTTTAGCTCAGCACAAATAGCTATTAAGTACCATTTCCACCATACATAATTAATGAGGTTCATTAGCATGCAATGTTTTGGAATCACATCAATGAATGTTAGCATAAGTTCTCAAACCTCAGAGCATTAACCAATAACTCAGCATAAGTGTATAATGTTAAATGCAAATGCCCATTAGTTATCATTGCATGGGAACATCTGAAACAAGTGCCCGATGCCCACCAATAAACTGCTACCTCCCTATGTGTGTCACTTTTAAAATGTGATGCTGATACATTTTCTTATCATGTCATTACTACCTGTGAACTGAGTGGTACCTCAATGAGAAATTTTCAGAAGGCATTTTTATTGACCATTTTGACCAGTTTCAAGGAGATGTCAACCAAGAGGAGGTTGTAGCTCATTTGAGTGCCCAACTGGATTGAAGAGAAGGCTCTCCAGATGCTGACAGTCTACATGGGACATGAACAGAGGAGGATGTGGGCATGCCAGAGGAACTTCAACCGGATTGACGTATGGAACCTGATTGTGAGGGAACTCTGTGGATGCACCGGAAACTGAAGGACTGGAGTAAAGGTCCCCATTGATATAGCAATCTTCACCATAGACACTAGGATAGCCTTCACAATAGGATCGTAGAGGTTTAACAATTGATCCTGGATACCTATAGTAAGTGCCATAATCCACACCTTAACACCTATTTCTTACTGTTATCATTTACTGAATGTAGGTGGTGAGATAATAAAGTGCAATCCATAATTATGCCATTTATTTATGTATTTTTGTCAGGAAAGTACTTTTAATGAAAAAGTGTAGGTATGTAAGTAAAACTTACCATAACAGTAGATGAATCATATCGATCACTGCTGTAGTAGCCTTAGCTGTATAGGTTATATCTTGCCAAGGATATTACAGTCGGTCAGCTTCCAAAGCTTCAGAGCACCTCAAGCTGAGCTTGAAAAAAGACAAGTTTGGGCACAAAGCCCTTCAGAGTTTTCCTGCCATCAGAGAAATAGGCTGAACACTGAAAGGACAATGTTAGGAACAACAAAACTACATTTCAACACATGCCATAAAAACAACACACCAGAAAACAAGATGGGTGAAGGGAGTAAGTGACTACTGCAACAGTGATCAATTGAACATATACTGTTATGGTAAGTTTCACTTCACAGCTGTATTATGTTCATCATATTAATCACTGCTGTAATTGCCTTAAACACATGGGTATATTAATTTAGATATCTACATTTTTGAGGTGGAAGGTGAAGTGTCCATGAGCCTCTGGAGGTTAGTCCTAGCAAGGCTTGATCTGGATCTAGAGAAAGAATCAAGCTTATAATGCTTTGTAAAAGAATGGACAGAGGACCAAGTAGCAGATTATAGAATACTGGAAGAATTCAATCTTTTCCAAAAAGCCACAGATGAAGTCAAGGCCCTGATAGAGTGCCCCTTGACCATGTCTGGAATAGTTTTGATGTCCTTCAAGAATGCAACTGCAGTCATAACATATGGGTTGTCCTGCCTCAGGCAGCCCTCGGTCGGCCGGATTCCAAAGTCTGGGTCTGGCGTCGGCCGGAGTCGCCTCCTCTCCGACGTCAGAATGGCTGGAGTATAAAGGCATCGGCCTACGCCATCTTCTTCAGTCTTTCTTGCCGCGCGGTGCCCGAAGCAGAAGCAGTTCGCAAGTGCTGGTCGGTCAGCTCCTGTGTTTTCAATACCGAAGTCATCTAAAAGCTAAGTACCCCATTGGGGAACATTTTTTCTTGCCTCAGCCGATGTCAGAACAAATTGAGAAAGTTAATAATTGTTTGTCTTGTGGTAAACAAATACCTCATAAGGACTTCCATTCTTATTGCCTCCCTTGCCTGGGCCCAAACCACGACGTCTCGGCCTGTGCTGCCTGTGCTTGCTTTAATAAGTGCACTCTCAGGCTCCGGGCAGAATTTGCCGAAGACTTTTTCGGCGAATCTTTCGCTTATATCATGCCGTCAGAACAACCGACAACTCAATCTACCAAAAAACGAAAGGACCGGGACCGACATCCTCGGCCCGCGTCCTCCACCGATACTCCTCCTAAACCCTCCGCGAGTGCTTCGGTCCCTTCAGAAGCAGTAATTTAACCGCTCCAGGCTGATGACACAGCGTTAACACGTCCTTCGGTCTCGGAGTCTACACCGGTGCCGGTTGTTGATTTTCCTCCTGAAACCGAAGTTCTGGATCTACCCGACACCATTCCTGTGGATAAGGTTACTCCTGCACGTGGGGCTGCTAGGCCTCCTTTATCCATGTCCATCAAGGCCTTTGCACGAGCTAAGGCCGCCAGCCAGGCCAAGGCCCATCCTAAACCTACTGCCCAGGCCCCTTCCTCTGATAAACAGATCATGTCTCTTCCTGCAGATCTTATTTCTCTTATCAGGGGGTCTCAGCCTCATCCAGACAGAGGTTCTCAGCCGCCTGCAGAGAAAAGGTCCAGAACTGAGCAGGCCGGCAGCCTCTTTTCAGATGAAGCCTCTGGGGATTCTGAGCATTCAGATACCCAAGAAGAATCCTTCCAGGCCTATGAGGACTCGGATGCTGAGGAATCAATTCCCTGTGCCTCTCCTCCAGAGGATTTTTCGTTTGGTGAAGTCCTACACTCTATGAGGGAGCATTTTAAATGGCAGGGTCAGGAATTCTCTGATTCCAGGAAAAGGCTACGTACCTTCCTCAAGCTACCCCAGCACAGACCTTTAGCTATCCCTCCAGTTATGGATGTCCTGGATGATGTTTTCTCCGACTCCAGTGCTAACCCTGATTCTCTCCCTCCTGCTCCTGTCAAGCCAGACAGATATTATAGGGTCCCTGACACCCACAAACATCTCTTTAAGGCCCATTCTGTGGATCTAGAAACTATTTCACAGGGCCCCAAGGGAGTGGCTACTTCCACAGCCAAGAATCCACTGCCAGCGGATAGGGAAGCTAGGTCCCTGGAGATGGGGTAAAAGTTTATACCTCTACCACCCTGGCCATGAGGTCACATAACTGCCTTTTTCATATGTTTCAGTACCAGGATTTTTTACTGGATGATTTACAGAAAAAGCTAGCCTCTCCTGAGCCTATTGATAGAAAGGCATTGCAGGATCTAGTACATAACACTCAGGAGGTTAGCAATCATTTTCTTCAGTGTGGTTATGATGCATTGGAGGCTTCATGTAGGGCAGCTATGACTGGGGCTGTTTTACGTAGACATGCTTGGTTAAAAGAACAGCCACTGCCAGACCATGTTAAAGTAAAGTTACTTGATGCACCTCTGGAAAAACAGAAGCTTTTTGGTGCTAATGCACAAGATGTGTTGAAGTCCATTGAGGAAAAAGCTAAATCAGTACAGACAGTCAAAGATTTCCTCCAGGTTCAGCCACCCAGATTCAGCAGGAATTGGCCTTCAAAGAATTGGTCCTTTCCAGACACTGACAAGTTTCAAAGGGAAAAAACAGGCGTGCCGAGGTAGAGGGCAATACTGAGGCTCTACAGGGGCCGCCAATGGCAACCACCAAATCAAAGAAGTGGCGCAGGCAGTCCAGCTGCACCACAAGGACAACCACAATGACTTGACTTTCATACCGTCTACAAAGGCTCAAAGAGAAGCACCTTTGGGCGGGAAATTATCCTTATTCTCAAAAAACTGGCATATCTTAACCAAAGACAACTGGATTCTGGATTTAATAGACAAAGGTTACAGATTCCACTTCCATACTTTACCAATAAGACAAGGCATGCCAAACCTGCCACTTCATCAAAGGGCAGAGGCTCTCATTCAAGTTTCAAAGCTGTTAAACATAAAAGCAATAGAAAAGGTCCCTCCACAGGAACAAGGCCAGGGATTTTATTCAAGACTGTTCCTTGTTCCAAGAAAGGAAAACAAATGGAGGCCTATACTGGACTTGTCTACTCTAAATACTTATCTCATTGTGCCAAAGTTCAAAATGCTGATGTTGCAGCAACTCCTTCCCATGCTGGGCAAGGGGTCTTGGCTGGTTACTCTGGACCTCAAGGAGGCATACCTGCATGTCCCAATCAGACAAAGCTGCAGAAGATACCTCAGATTTCTTGCAGGGACAGAGCATTATCAATTCTCAGCATTGCCGTTTGGCTTATCTACTGCGCCCAGAGTGTTCACGAAATGCCTGGCATCAGTAGTGGCACACTGCAGACTCCAGGGGATTCAAATATACCCCTACCTGGACGACTGCCTCATGCAAGCAGACAACAAACAAACCTTGATAGCAAACTTGGACTATGTCATTCAATTACTACAGGCCTTGGGATACACAGTCAACATTCAGAAATCAAGACTTCTGCCATCCCAACAAATTATTTTCCTAGAAGCCAAACTGGACACAAAAACTCAAATGGCTTATCTCACAGAGGAAAAACAACAGCAGTTACCAGAGTACTTCACAGGCCTAGCAAAGCTCTCCCAGCTGACTGCAAGGAAAATCCTGCAGGCCCTGGGGTTCATGGCATCTTGCATCCTTCTGATACCTTTGGCAAGACTTCACATGAGAAAGCTGCAATGGTATTTAAAAAGCTTATGGTCCCAACACAGCCAAAGTCTAGAGGACGTAATCCCACTCATTCCATGTCTGCAAAGAGAATTTTTGTGGTGGGCTCAAGCAAGTCAGTTAAACAAAGGCATGTCTTTCAACAAACCTCAAGCAGGTCAAATGATTACAACAGACTCCTCAGACCATGGAGGGCAAATGCATTCAAGGTCAATGGACACCAAGGGAAAGGCATCTGCACATAAACCAAAAAGAGATGTTGGCAGTGATACATGCAATCGAGACTTTCGAAAAATCACTTCAACAAGGACATTTGCTAATAAGGACAGACAACACCACGGTTATGTGGTATATAAATAAGCAGGGAGGCACTCATTCTTATCCCCTCTGCAGGCTAACAATGATTCTCTGGGAAAAATCCCTAAGTCTGAAGATACATTTGCAATCCCAGTTTGTGCCAGGCAAGGACAATGCACTGGCGGACAAGCTGAGCAGAAATTTCTTGGATCCACACGAATGGATGCTGCATCCTCACATTTTCTCACAAATAACAAGGACATGGGGAAGACCGGACATAGATCTCTTTGCTTCTCACATGAATCATCACCTGGAAAAGTTCTGTACAAGGATCCACCATCCTCTAGCCTGGAAAACGGATGCTCTCTCCTTCAGCTGGAATTCCTTAACAATTTATGCATTCCCTCCTCTACCACTGCTGACCAAGGTGATACTGAAGATCAAAGCAGAACAACCAACAGGCATTCTGATAGCTCCAGACTGGCCAAGGCAGCACTGGTACCCACTGCTGTTGAGCATAACTCGGACCAAACCATGGCCTCTGCCCCTATGGCCTCTGCTTCTAATACAACACAATTACAGGACTGTTCATCAAAACCTGAAAACATTGCATTTGACAGCCTGGAGGTTACCATAACTCCTTCCGATATCTCTCTTTCCAAAAAAGTTCAAGAGATCTTACTGGAAGCATGCAGACCTTCCACCAGAAAGACCTATTCAGCCAAGTGGAAGAGATTTATCATCTGGAATGCTAACAGGGGTCAAGATACAACAGTATTGAGTATACCTCAGATATTGGAATACCTGGCAGAAATGTTTCATACTGGTCTCTCATATTCTTCCATAAAGATTCATGCCTCAGCAATCTCAGCAAAATGCAATTGTGATCCACCTGTGTTTTCACATCCTTTGCTAAGACAGTTCCTAAGAGGGATAAAGAATATCAAACCTCCCAGGAAACCACCAGTACCTGCATGGGACCTCAATTTCGTCTTGGAAAAATTGACTCTTCCTCCCTTTGAACCAGCGGCAACTTCAGAAATGCAATTTCTCTCATGGAAAATGGTTTTCCTATTGGCAATCACATCAGCAAGAAGAGTCTTGGAGATACAGGCACTCATGCCAGTACCTCCTTTTCTCATTTTTCATCTGCAAATCATACTTTGGACATGCAGTTTGCAGACATTCCCACAGATCATCGCTATCCACAAACCGTAACATAGATGTACAGGTGAAACAGCATTACCAACAAATATGGGTAGATTCCATCCATATCTACAGTTTACCAGGTCTGGTGTGCCATTCGCCTGCATATGGAGAAAACTTCTGTGGTAATGCTGGACATGTATCCACATGTGTGCATATTAGAGAAGGTGACCTCTAACCTTTATGTAACTGACATAATGATGTGCAGACACTTTCAAGTTGAAAACTAGATGAAATACGGGTTACAAGGTGCACAAAAGATACTATGAACTCACTAGGTTAATACTGAGTAGTACAATTATGACATCTAAGTTGCAGTCAGGCAGATATCCCTAACAGTGAGTTTAGCTCAGCACAAATAGCTATTAAGTACCATTTGCACCCTACATAATTAATGAGGTTCATTAGCATGCAATGTTTTGGAATCACATCAATGAATGTTAGCATAAGTTCTCAAACCTCAGAGCATTAACCAATAACTCAGCATAAGTGTATAATGTTAAATGCAAATGCCCATTAGTTATCATTGCATGGGAACATCTGAAACAAGTGCCCGATGCCCACCAATAAACTGCTAACTCCCTATGTGTGTCACTTTTCAAATGTGATGCTGATACATTTTCTTATGTCATTACTACCTGTGAACTGAGTGGTACCTCAATGAGAAATTTTCAGAAGGCATTTTTATTGACCATTTTGACCAGTTTCAAGGAGATGTCAACCAAGAGGAGGTTGTAGCTCATTTGAGTGCCCAACTGGATTGGAGAGAAGACTCTCCAGATGCTGACAGTCTACATGGGATATGAACAGAGGAGGATGTGGGCATGCCAGAGGAACTTCAACCGGATTGACGTATGGAACCTGATTGTGAGGGAACTCCGTGGATGCACTGGAAACTGAAGGACTGGAGTAAAGGTCCCCATTGATGTAGCAATCTTCACCATAGACACTAGGATAGCCTTCCCAATAGGATCGTAGAAGTTTAACAATTGACCCTGGATACCTATAGTAAGTGCCATAATCCACACCTTAACACCTATTTCTTACTGTTATCATTTACTGAACGTAGGTGGTGAGATAATAAAGTGCAATCCATAATTATGCCATTTATTTATGTATTTTTGTCAGGAAAGTACTTTTAATGAAAAAGTGTAGGTATGTAAGTAAAACTTACCATAACAGTAGATGAATCATAGCGATCACTGCTGTAGTAGCCTTAGCTGTATTGGTTATATCTTGCCAAGGATATTACAGTCGGTTAGCTTCCAAAGCTTCAGAGCACCTCAAGCTGAGCTTTCCTGCCAGCAGAGAAATAGGCTGAACACTGAAAGGACAATGTTAGGAACAACAAAACTACATTTCAACACATGCCATAAAAACAACACACCAGAAAACAAGGTGGGTGAAGGAAGTAAGTGACTACTGCAACAGTGATCAATTGAACATATACTGTTACGGTAAGTTTCACTTCACAGCTGTATTATGTTCATCATATTAATCACTGCTGTAGTTGCCTTAAACACATGGGTATATTAATTTAGATATCTACATTTTTGAGGTGGAAGGTGAAGTGTCCATGAACCTCTGGAGGTTAGTCCTAGCAAGGCTTGATCTGGATCTAGAGAAAGAATCAAGCTTATAATGCTTTGTAAAAGAATGGACAGAGGACCAAGTAGCAGATTATAGAATACTGGAAGAATTCAATCTTTTCCAAAAAGCCACAGATGAAGTCAAGGCCCTGATAGAGTGCCCCTTGACCATGTCTGGAACAGTTTTGTTATGTTGAGTATAACAAAGGGTAATAGCCTTAGACAACCATTTAGAAACACTCTGTTTTGACACAGGTTGTCCTTCTTCTTTCCTTCACAAGAAAATAATTAATTCAAAGAACTGAAAGATTTAGTTCTATCAAGATAGTACCTGAGTTATCTGTGGTCATGTAGGGTATGGGCTGTCATTTCTCCCTCATTTTTAGGTTCAGGAAAGAAAATGGGGATATAGATAGTTTGGCTTAAAGTAAACTCGGATACCACGTTAAGCATATAAGGATTAGTTGTCAAAGAAACCCTGCCCATATGGAAAATGAGATATGGTTGACTCACCATAAGAGCTTGCAACTCAGACACCCTTCTTGCTGAGGAGAGGGCAATCATTAAAACTGTTTTCCATGTTAAGAACCTCAAGTCAGCTAGATTAGCTGGTTTAAATTATGCAAATGATAGCTTCTCTAACACAAAATTAAGATTTCAAGGAGGGACAACCAGTTTTCTTGGAGGCCTCTTATGCAAAACCTCTTTCAAGAGCATTTTGACATGAGACTGAATTGCAAGAAGAAGAGCCATGGACAGACATGCTGAAATCATTCGTATATGAACCATGATAGACCAATAAGAAAGGCTATAGAATAGCAATTCAGACAAATATTGTAGAACCAGAGAACAACTATCCCTGAATGGGTGCTGGTTATGTTGTTGGCACCAACTACAAAATCTTTTCAATTTACTAATACAGTATATGATTTCCTAGTAGCAGGCTTTCTTCCCTGCATTAGTACTTGCAACATGTCCTTAGCAAACAGGTGCCTAACAGAAATGAAGACACTATCATTCAGGCAGTCATTTGAAGTCCATTGATGTCTGGGTGTATCAAAACCCCCTGGTCTTGTGTGAGTAGATACAGTCTATGAGGAAGGTTGTGGTAATTGCCCCTGGCCACTTTCAGAAGAAGGGATAACCATGGTTGTCTGGGCTAGAAGGGAGTCAACACAATGATCCTGGAGATTTTCATGGAAATGGTGGAAAAGCACACAGGAATATTCCTATGCAAGAAAAATTAAAGGCATCTGTCTTCCAAGCCTTCTTGCATGGAGTTCTGGAACAGAATCTTGCCAGTTGATTGCTCAGAGAGGAGGCAAAGAGGTCTACTTGAGGAACTTCCCACAGATAGATCAAATCTTGGAAGACCCCCTGATCTACTTTCCATTTGTGTGGCTTGTCTGCCACACAGTTTTGCTCTGATGGAATGTAGGATGCCTCTAGTGTGAGACTGTGCTATGATCCTATATCCCAAGCTAATATGGCTAGTCTGCAAAGGAGTATTACCAATTTCCCCCTTGCTTGTTGATGTATAACATGACTGTGGTATTGTCTGTAACCACTTGAAGAGGTCCTGGGGACCAAAGGTAGTTCAGAGAGTTGAGCACATTAATCAAGGCACTCATTTCCTTGATACTTATGTGTTGCATCTGTCCTTGGTGTCCCACACCCCATGCACTTTTATCCCTCCTAAAACTGCTATTTTATATATGGGTTTACCTTCTTTCCACGAAAGCACATTGCAATGAATCCAAATTGAATGATTCCACTTCTTTGAAATGCCGTTCCATCGAAAGCACAGACTGCTGAAATCCTTTCTCTGTGAAAGGAACCACTTGGGTACCATGGAAACAAACTGAATGGACCAAATCTAAACCCACCCAAGTGGGGGGATTTTCCTCCCACAACCCCCTTTCTTAAATATACCAACTGTGAGATCACACTACACTGAAGACAAGGCAAAGTTCACCATGATGGCCAAGTTTCAATGGAATGAGTCGCTCAACTTGGATTTGTTGTAATGTGCTTTCGTTGAAAGAAATTCGAGATATATATATATATATATATATATATATCTTACTGTCCCTCCCTCTCTCTCACTCTATATATATATATATATATATATATATATATATATATATATATATATATATGTATGTGTGTATGTCTGTATATGCATATGTATATACATATAGAGAGAAAGATACATAGAGTTATCACTTTACAAAGTTTTGCATGCATATACATACTTATACATATCTATGTATAGTTAAGTAATAACAACGATACACAGACTCACATAATGTTGCATATGCTTATATTTGAATGTCTGCATCTATTTGTATGTATGCCAAGATAACTAAATTCTTCAAACGTATACATCTACAATAGCATTAATATGTATATTAGTGTCTAAAAGTATCTGCATATGCAACATTTGTCCATTTCTGTGCTGTATCTTATGTGACAGTACTTAACACTTCTCATTATTATCGAGGAGAATGTGATAACATTGTAAAGGTCAGCCCCTATACTTAATGTCCATATAGCACCAATGTTGTTTAATATCACTATAAAACGTTCATAATGTTGCTCACATCATTCTTCTGATGTTGCATTGGGCCTGTCTCACATGCTATCCACCAGCTATTTTGAATAGCATGATACATGGGTAAACAGGGTCACATGGTAGTGTATGTCATTAACTGTGAAGTCACAGATCAAACATTTAACTACCTGTAACTTATTCTCAGAAAGTAAAGAACAAGTAGCTACACAGCTAGGGTTCTTGAGGAGAAAGCTTTAGGTTTGAATCTAGCTTCTTCAGGTTTGTAAGATAAAATTGCACTCTCAGGTAAATGTCTGCCTATGTAAACTGTTGCCTAGACTTGTGTAACACTGCTTGATGCTTGATCATGTAACTTGTTTAGTCTGACTACATTCTGCACAGAGTTAATGTAACATTAACTGCTGCTTGACCTCATAACACAAAATATCATTGTTGTAAGTTAATATTTCTTATCATTTTATTCATGAAGATGCAGAGGAAATAACCATCAATCGTACCATTCGTAATGAATGGATAAACAGATTTGAGGAGCAACAAAGGGAAGAGTGATATGTGTTAGTATTTTCAGACTTATTTTCCCTTGTATGACTAATAACATACCTCTGGCTCCAGTTTGAGATTTGTATTCAGATTGCACCCATGCATGCAAATTTGATGCCAAGCTTCCCATAAATCATCAACAAGGTATAGCTTCTAAATATTAATTTAGTATGTATAACTTTTGCTGGGCACAAGATTTTGTGTACCCTGCATTTGTTCATGTCCTTAAAAATGTAAGTCATTATATTGAGGTCAGATGATGTTTGCCTGCACTACTGAAATTATAGTAATTTGTATTCTGTTTGTACAGTGTTTTAAATGCAGTATGTTTTAAGTGCAAGTTTTATGTTTGCTGTATAGGTACTCTGGTTTGGTAGTATTCAACACAGCTTTTACTATTTTTGTTGCCTTGGTATACAGTAAGTAACTTGTATGTAGGATAGTGGATACCAGCTCAGTTTATGTGTACATAACTTGCCTGTTCATTTTTTTTTGTAATTTCTGTCTGCATTCTTGTAGTGTCCATGTGTGATGATAGCAAAGTTGTAATGCTGCGTACTGCTTGAGTTCCACTCTTCTTGCAGTAATGTTTAGGTGCACAAGTGAGGTTGTTTGATTATTATGCTATGTACATGTTCACACCTATCTCATATGCCATTGTTGTGCTAATGGGGTTGTGCAACTTATGTCCACTATGAGCATACTCTGTTTCAGGATGCTTGCTACAATCATCAGTGTAAAATTTTACGTTTTAGTGATATTTATGGATTTAACAACAGATTTTTTATATACTTTTGTTATGTACATATAACATAGCAAGGCCAAGCTGTCTTTTGAAATGCTAGTGTGTGTAAAGATGTGACACACACATTTAATTCTCATTCTGATGTAAGTATTTTGTGAAGGTGTCTGTTACCATAAAGCAAAGTTAAACTCATCTGCGTAAATATTCCAGCAATATACTTCACATGTATGTATAGTGATATTCAAAAAATCTGATGCTGGTTATCTGCAAATATATTAGAAGTTGCACATATTACTGTTTTACCATTTCATTGTCACTGTTGTATTGAGATCTCAACATATATGTGTGTGTGTGTTAACCATTGTAGTGAGAGTCTTTCTAATGTCAGTTATTGATTTCCTGTAATCTTACTTACTGTATGCAGAGAATGCCTTTCTATATATTGTAATAGTATTTATTGCTATTGATGTGCAGCACTTCTGTGTAGGTGTGTTGTCCAGACATATGGTATAATGCTGCTGACAAATATGCACATGTAAAAACAGATGGTATCCTGATCTCCCATGTACTTTATTACAGTTGAAGTCACTGTGTACTTTTATTTACCATTTTGTTGGGCAAACTCAGTAATTCATGTGAATATCTACCTAGATTACTGCAATCTCTGTATTGTGATGGTGTCATTGTTGCATTCACCCTTATGTCAGGAATGTGATGAGTACAAATGACACACATCCTGTATAGGAATTGCTGGTGTTGTTCATTGCACATCATATATATGGTTTTATATTTATTTGTGTGCACATGTCAACTATTTATACTCATTAGATGATACAGCTTTCATTGTTCAGTGATGTTTGCATACCTTGCTAAATATTGTAAAGACATATTGTTATGCAGTAGATGTTCTTTGTGTTTCACTGTTGCAGTCATTACATTTGGGTAATCTGCTGGCAGGTTGCCTTCAGTCGGCCTGAATAACAAAGTCTTGGGTTCTGCGTCGGTTGCTGTCTCCTCTTCCATGACGCCAGGTCATCAGGGGTATAAAACATGCAGCCAACGCCATTTTATTCTGTCTTTCTTGCCGTGCAGTGCCCGAATTAGAAGCAGTTTGCAAGTGCCGGTCGGCCAACTCCTGAAATGTTCGTATTCGAGTTTCAGAACCGAAGTCTTCAAAACTAAAGCTAAGTACCCCATTGGGGAAACATTTTCTTGCTCCTTACCAATGTCAGTAAAAGTTAATAATTGCATTACTTGTGGGAAGCAAATCCCTCATAAGGATTTTCATTTGTACTGTATTCCTTGCCTAGGCCCTGATCACAATGTGTCTTGCTGTCGGTTTTCTGCTAGATTTAACCAACGCACTATTAAGCATTGGTATATTTTTGCTTCTAAATATTTTGGTTCAAGATTTAACTATCTTGAAATGTCGTAGGTTAGCAATCTGACTACCGGAGTTCACAAAAAAAACGCAAGGAAAAAGACAGGCAGACCGTCGAGGTCCAAAACCAACGATGAAGCTTCTCCTAAGTCAGTCGCCGGTTCACCGGTACTCAGTGAGGTGCTTTCGCAGCCCCTGATACCCACTACTTTTGAGTCGCAGGCCTCTACCAAGACCCATTTGGAGTCCGGTATGCCGTGAGATTCACAGAGTATTGAACCCGCGGATGTCTATCCCTTGGATGGGTCCAGAGCCGCTGAGCAGGCACCGGCTTATGAGGGTGTTTTCAGGCCTCAATGTTTTTATATTAAACTAACGCCAGCAACAAAAGCAAGGTAAAAAACAACTTCTATGTCTAAAAAACGATGCATGAGCCATGTGCTGAGGCCCCTATGCCTAAAAAACAGATGATTAAAATGGCTGAAGATTTAATTACCTTGATCAGGGGTTCCCAACCCCCCCCCCCCTGCTAAGAGGCCTAGGCAAGGCACTGATTATGAATCTTCCGATCAGGTTTCCATTTCTTCTGATCAGGAATTTTCTATTCCACCCTATGAGGATTCTGATGCAGAGGAATCCATCCCATCAGAATCTCTTCCTGAGGATTACTCCTTTGGAGAGACTTTGCATACTTTAAGGGAACATTTTCACTGGGAGAGTCAGGACTTCTCTGAATCAAAAAAGAGGCTTAGGGATTTCCTTCTTCTTCCTCAGCATAGGCCTTTGGCAAAACCTCCTGTATTAGACATTGTTGATGATGTGTTCTCGGAATCAAGTATGGCTCTTGATTCCCTGCCTCTGGCTCCTAGTAAGCCAGACAGATATTACAGGGTTCCTGACTCCCACAAATTTCTTTTCAAAAATCCTGCTGTTGATCCTGAGACTATTTCTCAGGGTCCCAAGGGTGTTAAGGCTTCTACAGCCAAAAATCCTACCCCTTCTGATAGAGATTACAGGGCGCTGGATAGATGGGGTAAGAAGGTTTATACGTCTGCAACCTTGGCAATCAGGGCTTTAAACTACCAGTTTCATATGCTTAAATATCAACAGCATGTTATGGGCTTACTGAAACAGAAAATTATGTTGATTTCTGATTGTGTGGAAAATGAGTTACAGGATTTATTGTATTCAGCAGAACAGGTTGGAAAGCATACTTTGCAATGCGGTTTTGATTCCTTGGAGGCCTCTTGTAGGGCCACCATTACTGGATCTGTGATTAGAAGGCATGCCTAGCTCAAGGAGAAAAATCTGCCTGATCATGTTAAAGCTAAATTGTTGGATGCCCCTTTGCAGCATGGTACTCTGTTTGGTAATAAGGCAGAAGAGGGTTTGAAGAAAATGGAAGACAAAGCTAAATCTATGCAAACTGTAAAAGATTTCTTGCAAGTGCAGCCACCCAGGTTCAGTAGGCACTGGCCTACTAAAAATTGGTCCTTACCTGTGTCCAACAGTGCCACTCAGGGCAAACCCATGTGCTCAAAAGGCTCCAGATATCAATCACAGTATTCTTACAGGTCGAAGCAATGGGGTGCCTCCACCTCCAAATCTGGGAAACAAGCAGTCTCAATGACTTTCCTCTACCATCTCCAAGCACTTATCTTTTGGCAGCCCCCTTGGGGGGAAAATTAGCTCTTCATGCTCAGAATTGGCAGTTAATTACCCAGGACAAATGGGTATTAAACATAGTATCACAGGGGAACAGATTTCATTTCTATACTTTGCCAATTCCAAACAGATGGCCGGATCTGCCACAAAACCAGTGGGCAGAGGCCCAGTAACAAGTCATGTCCCTCATAGATATGGGGGCTATTCAACCAGTACCAGAAAAGGAAAAAGGATAAGGTTTTTATTCAAGACTTTTCCTGGTAACCAGAAAAGACAATTCATGTCATCCAATACTGGACTTATCGATTCTGAACACGTTCCTGGACATTCCAAAATTCAAAATGCTGACCTTACAACAGCTACTGCCTATGCTAGCCAAGAATGCTTGGTTAGTAACTCTAGACTTAAAAGAGGCATACCTGCATATCCCAATAAGGGAATCATGCAGAAGATACCTCCGCTTCAAAGCAGGTTTTTTTGCATTACCAATTCTCTGCACTGCCCTTTGGCTTATCTACTGCACCCAGGGTCTTTACAAAGTGCCTGGCACCAGTAATTACATTCTGCAGACAAAGAAACATTCAAATTTATCCTTATCTGGACAATTGTCTCATTCAAGAAGAGGACAAGGATACTCTTCTTCAGCATCTGGCATTTGTAAAAAGGCTTCTAGCATGCCTAGGGTACACCATAAATGAAAAGAAATCACAACTGGTACCCTCTCAAATAATTACATTCCTGGGTGCAAGCTTGAATACAATTGCCCAGATGGCTTACCTCATGCCAGACAAACAAAGGCAGCTGACAACATACTTCAAACAAATGGTAACAAAAACCCAGTTATCTGCAAGACAAATTCTGCAGGCTTTGGGGTTCATTGCATCCTACATTCTACTAATTCCATATGTGAGACTGCATATGAGGAAACTTCAATGGTACCTAAAGAGTTTATGGAGTCAGCATTGTCACAGCCTGGAAACAATGAATGTTCTTCATTCCACATTGCCCTAGCTATACTATTGTCCGTCCGTGTCAGTCGGCGAATACCAAAGTATATGGCTGGCCTGGCGTCGGTCAGGCGTGCGTGGACTGCAGTGCGTCCAGGGTACTATCGCATGACCCGGCGTCATATCTCTTTTTTTGCCGCATGGTCGATGCAGAAAGCAGTTTGCGAGTGCAGGTTGGCGTTCTGAAAGTTTCTGAAGTCAGAGTTTCAGCCTCAGTATTTAACCGGATGTCAGAAAAGTGAATAACTGTATGTGGGAAACAGATGAGAAGGTTAGACTGTGCCAGGTTAGTAGGATCTTGAAACATATGCTTAAAATGGCAGAGGATTTGATTACTATGATTAGTTCTGATGTGGATGATTCTCTGCTTCTCAGAGACTCTGCATTCCATGAGGGAGCATTTTTAAATGGGAAGGTCAAGATTTCTTTAGCTATACCTCCTGTTTTGAATGTGGTGGAAGATGTGTTTTGAATCCTGATTCTTTGCCTCCTGCCCCAGTTAAACAAGTATCTTTTAGGTGTGAAGGCCTCAGTTGTTAAAAAATCCTGTCCATAAAGAGGCAAGGGCTTTGGATAGATGGGGAAAGAAAGTGTATACTTCTTCCACTTTAGCCATGATGTTAAAATAATTATCTTCTTTCACAGTTGAAATCTAAGGTGGATGCTCTGGCTGAAGGTTCATGTGTCTGAACAGGTGGGTAAACATTCCTTGCAGTGTGGTTAGGGTGGCTGCCACTGTGTTCTTCATAGGCACGCACAGTCTGATGTGTTGTTTGGAAGAAAATGAGTCTATGCAAACTGTTAATTTTGCAGGTGCAGCCTCGGGATGGACTTATCCTTATGATTCCCAGTCGCCTGGCAGCACCTTTGGGAGGAAGGCTGTCTCTTTTCAAAGAAAATTGGGATTTAATTACCCAAGACAGATGGGTTCATTATTCATCACGGTTACAGGTTTTATTTCTCCTTTCAAAGGCAGAACAGAGGCTCACAAGCAAATTTCTCAGTCAGTTCCTGCAAAGAAGGGGAACACGTGGAGACCATTATCTATCCTCAACACTTATCTGGACATTCCCAAGTTCAAAAACAGCTTTTACCTCTGCTGGGCAAAGATCACTGGATGGTAACTTTAGATCTCATTACCTTCATGTGCCAATAAGACTGGAAGATCTTCTGCAGCATCTTGTGAATGAAATAAAGTCCAGTCTACTACCCTCTCAAGAGATGGCCTTTTAACCAAAGAATCTTTCCAGTTACTTCCATCATCTATCTCTTCAGTCCGGGCTGACTGCAAAGACAGTCCTTCCTTAGGGTTCATAAGCTACAATGGTATCTCAAAAATCTGTGGACACAGCACTGCCAGGATTTGGACACTGTCATTCAAATAATACCTTGCCAGAGGCAAGTCAGATTCTAACGACAGATGCCTCAGATATTGCTTGGGGAGCTCACTAAATGGAAAGTGGATACAAGACAGTGGCCTGCCAGACTACAGCATCTACATATCAACATGAAAGAGATGTTAGCAGTTCAGTTTGCATTAATTGCTTTCAAGGAGTTACTTAATGATTTTATGGGAGACTGCGCTCAGTCTGCAACTAACTCTTCAGGCAAGGTTTCTGCCGGAGCACAGAACTCCTTAGCAGAAGTGGAAACTGGATCTTCATGTATTTCAAAATTGACAGTGTCATGGGGAACTCAGACATAGATCTGTTCCACTAAACCACCAGCTGCCAAAGTTTTGCGAAGGGATTTCATCACACAGCTTGGAAAGTGGATGCTCTTTCTTTCAGTTGGACAAATCTTCATGTGTATGCTTTTCCACCTCCTCTTCAAAGGTGCTTCGACAAGACAAGCCAAGGATGATTTATAGCTCCAGATTGGCCTGGCAGCACTGGTACCCATTACTGAGGAGTCTGGTAAGGAAGCCTCCATGGCCTTTACCCTTGATTCCACACCTGTTGTCTCAGAGGGAAGGTCATCTGCTCAATGTCAAGCTTCACTCTCTACATCTAACAGCCTGGCATATTCTGTTCAGGTCTCAGGTCCTCAACAAGTTTTAAATGTGATTATGGAAGCCAGAAGACCTAGTACAGAAAGTGTAGAAAAAATGGAAGAGATTTTTATTTTGGAGTGCAGCAAACAATTTGGAGATTTCTGAGCCAAATTTGAGTGTGGCTCTTCAATATCTTACTGAGTTACTGGACAAAGGTTTGTCTTTCTCTTCCATTAAGATTCATGCTGCAGCAATTTCAGCTCACTATGATTGTGACCCACCATTGTTTTCGCATCCTTTGTTCAAGCAATTTCTTAGAGGGACAAAGAATATAAGACCCCAGAGCTCCTACTCCTGCTTGGGATCTCAATTTTGTGTTGGAGAAACTTACTCTACAACCTTTTGAGCCTGAATTGAAATACTTGTCATGGAAGACTGCTTTTGTTGGCCATTACTTCTGCAAGAAGGTTTATGGCAGTGGAGCCTTTTTATCTTACGTACTAATCACAAACTATTCATTTGCCTACCTTTTATGCAGATCCCCAAAATAAAGGGGAAAAAGATTTTGCACACTTTAGACGTACACAGGCTATTGCGTTATTATTTGAGCAGGACTAAGGATTTTAGGCAGTCTCAGCAGTTGTTTGTTTCTTTGCTTTGAGTTCAAAGGGCAAGCCTGTGTCAAACAAACTATTTCTAGGTGGATTGGGTGTTGCATTACATTTTGTTATTCCCATCATGGCAAGGAGATTCCAGCTGGGATTAGGCCTCATTCCACTAGGGCTACTGCCACTTCACAGCATTTCTAGGGGTGGCAACTAAGGATATTTGCAGCTACTTGGAGTTCAGTGCATACTTTCTCTAAGCATTATCACCTTCCTCTCTACTCTAAGTCTAGGGCTGGTTTTGCCACAGCTATTTTGCAAGGCATGTTGTCAGTTCCTGCTTCCTTATGATTTGCCAGCCTCCCTTACCTCTGCTTTGGGATTCTACCCAATAGTTAGGACTGCAGCAATGTGGAATGAAGAACATAGTACAGTTTTGTACCTACCATAAATGTAGATGTTCGAGGATCCACATCCCTCCTTCCCTCTGTGTTTAGGGGTGGTTGTGTAGGTGAGGTTATATTCTGCTAATTGTGTATATATTGTACATATATATTTTTTGGTGCAGGTATTTTGGGAGTTTTTGATTTTGGCCTTATCTTTTCAGGGTCTTCTGACATCTGGGGCAAGAAAAGACTGAGGATATGACGTCGGTCATGCACTGGACAGCGGACTACCCAATAGCAGCAATGGAATCCTCGAACATCTACATTTATGGTAGGTACAAAACTGTACTTTCCTCTCATTCCCTGCCTACAACAGGAGTTTCTTTGGTGGACAGAGACATGTCACCAAAACAAGGGACTGTAATTTACTCTACCCCCTGCCACCCAAACCCTAACTACAGACACATCAGACTATGCTTGGGGGGCCCACCTGGCAGGGCGATGCATTCATGGCAAATGGAGCCCAAACCAAATGTATCTGCATATCAACCAGAAAGAAATGCTAGCTGTTCAGAATGCCCTGACAGCCTTCAAGGACTTACTTCATCCAGGACAACTACTGATAAAAACTGACACCACCACAGTTATGTGGTACATAAACAAGTAGGGGAGTACACATTCCTACCCCCTTTGCAGACTAGCCATGGCCTTATGGAACACAGCCTTGACTTACCAAGTACATCTTCAAGCTCAATTCCTGCCAGGAAAGAAAAATACTCTAGCAGACGACCCAAGCAGAAATCTTATGGACCCGCACAAATGGAAACTGGATCCACAAATCTTCAGCATGTTAACACAGAAATGGGGCAGCCCAGACATAGATCTATTTGCTCTCCCCAAAATTATCAGTTGGACAAATTCTGCACAAGAACACATCACAAAAAAAGCATGGAAAGTGGATGGTCTATCCTTCAGCTGGAAAAACCTATCAGTCTATGCCTTACACCCTCTGCCTCTACTCTCCAAGGTCTTACTGAAAGTCAGACAGGAAAAAACAAAAATTATCCTAATTGCGCTGGACTAGCCTTACCAGCACTGGTACCTGCTTCTAAGGAATATGTCACACCTTCCTCCATGGTACTTGCCTCAAATACCTCATCTACTGTCTCAGCAGAACTATCAAATTCTGCACACTCAGCTCCAAAGTCTGAATCTTGCAGCATGGCTAATCAATTAATTATTCAAACCACACCTCTCAGTAAATCTGTGATGGATGTCATTTTGGAAGCCAGAAGGCCTAGTACTAGAAAATCGTATGCTGATAAATGGAAGAGATTCTGTGCTTGGAACCAAGCACAAAGAATAGACACAGCAAAGCCCAATATTCCTCAGATTTTACAATACTTAACTGAGATGCTTGACAAAGGCCTATCTTTTTCTTCAATAAAAATCCATGCCTCTCTCATCTTGGCTCATTACAACACAGAGCCTCCCCTCTTTTCTCATCCACTGCTTAAACAGTATCTTAGAGGGGCCAAACATTTACGGTCTCCCAAGAGAGCACCAACTCTTGCATGGGACCCTCAATTTTGTGCTGGAAAAACTCACCCTGCCTCCTTTTGAACCAGCAGCTACTGCAGATATAAAATTTCTATCTTGGAAAACAGCTTTTCTTTTGGCAGTCACTTCAGCTAGAAAGGTTTCAGAACTACAGGCTCTCATGGCAGTGGAGCCTTTCATTATATTTTACCCAGACAGGGTGGCCCTCAGGACCAATCCTTTTTTTATGCCTAAGGTGGTATCCAGTGTGAGTCTTAACCAGACCATTCACCTGCCAACATTTTACCCAAATCCGCAGAACAAGGGGGAGCTGATTCTGCATTCATTGGACGTACACAGACAACTAAGATTCTACTTAAACAGGACCAAATTTCTAAGAAAGTCTGAGCAACTACTGGTAGCATTTGCTGCAGGATCAGAGGGGAAGGCTATATCAAAGCAGACTATTTCTAAATGGATAAACCACTGCATTCGCAGATCACATTCCACCAGGGCTGCCTCTACTTCAGCAGCTTTTCTCAGAGGGGTTCTAACCAAAGACATTCTAGAAGCTGCTACTTGGTGATCTGTTCATACCCTCACAAAGCATTATCATTTACCTCTGTTCTTGAAATCCAGGGCAGGCTTTGCCACTGCAGTCCTGCAGGGCCTTATAGCCGCTCCTAATGCTGTTTAGTTACACCCTCCCATCCATAGCTTTGGGATTCTACCAAAATGTAATGACTACAACAGTGAAACATGAATAACATAGTACAGTTGTGTACACTTACCATAAATGTAGATGTTCGAGTGTATTCACTGTTGCAGTCTGGGTTACCCACCTGCCATCCCGCATTCTATACCTTTTCTTTCCTTCACTATACTGAAAAGCCTTTGTGGTGTATTTGCTTTTAGATGAAGGTAAAGTTTATGTTTCTAAAAGTGCATTTTTATATTTATAGTTGATATATATATATATATATATATATATATATTTGCTCCCCATTTGGGGGGGAACCTGACATCTGGGCCAAGAAAAACTGAGTAAAATGGTGTCAGCTGCATGTTTTATACCCCTGACGACCTGACGCCATGGAAGAGGAGACAGCAACTGACGCAGGACCCAAGACTGTTATTCAGGCTGACTGAGGGCAACCTGCCAGCAGATTACCCAAATGTAATGATTGCAACAGTGAATACACTCGAACATCTACATTTATGGTAAGTGTACACAACTGTACTTTATATCTCAGACTATGCTATTCCTTGCAATGTGAACTATTGTTGTCTGTGTTTCCTCCTTTACAGGCCATTTTATTAGCTGCTCTAATATATACTCTGATGCCTCACAGTTTTCTTGTGTTACACTTTCAATACTCATATTATTACTGACAGGCTTTCTTAAACAACTTTGATATTATCAAACACTGCCATTTCACACAACGTGCATGATGTATGTTTGTCTGACACATTTATTCAATTATTTGACTGCATTACATATGACATGGCTGTATTGCAAATGTATTTTCTGTAACAATCTAACTTACATACAGAGAAGTTTGTAATATGTTAGTTTTAGGTGTGTGGTGATGTGAGGCTGTGCTTAGGGGAGTAGGGCAGTGCATTTGTAACATATGCCAGTATAGCTAGCTGAAGTTTTGTAAAGAATTATATGTCATTTGAATATCAAACTGTTGTGTACAGATGCTTGTGTTAAAAATTTTTTTTTGTAAAGTTGCTTGTGTTAAAAATGTATCAACAATGGGTCCTGCTAGACAGAAAAGAAATATACACGTATGTCAGACTATATTGTTGTAACTGATTAAATGTATATATTTTAACAGAGGATGCTGGAAGCAATGGGGTTAAGCTGAGCCTAGCTAACCTTAAGAAAAATAGCCTGAAATTAAATTACTTGGTTTAGGCTAATACAGATTTTATCTCACAGGTCTGAATGCAGCCAGAGACATAATATCTGTGAAAAACATGGACTGGAATCTTGTTCTGTTGTCCTTAGTGGCAAACGAATTGCTACCCTGAGGTCCCACAGTACGGCTTCTTCGTTTCTGCAGGAAGGGTGGAAGTATTGGAATTGTTTTACAGTTTCCAGATGCTGCAATAAACATAGCTAAAGTTCTATGTGTGTATTGTGCATATCGGTGCCAAATCCTGGCTCAGTTGCTAGCCAGGGAACCACAGAGTCAGGTGACCAGATGTGATGTTCTATAGCCAGGACTGAAATTATATTTGAATACTAGTGGGATATGTGATAGATACACTCTGTGTTGGACCTGACAACAAAGACACTCATCCACCTTATCTTCCCTTGCTTTAGTAAGTAACTAGGGAACAGTAGTAATTCACTCAGTTAGGAAATTATAGTGAGATTAGCTAAATGTTGTTTTTTTCTGTATCTGTCTGAGTCTTTCCATCTGTGTTGTTTTTTATATTTTCCCATGATTGCAACTCTGGTGTTGATTGTAAATAGACATTAAGTATTTTAATGTTTTCTTTTGTATTATTTAATCTGATATTGTTAATCCTCGTTCACTCCTTATGCGTGGGTATCGGTTCCAACCTCGGAACTGAGCCGGCCATCTTCCAAGCTCGTGTCAGCTACAAACTCTTGAGCTAAAACTCTTACCCAGAATTACCCTCTCCCTGTTACCTCAGATTTCATTTGCCACATCTCCATTCAGTCGTGTCAAGCTACTTCTCTTGAGCTAAGTACAATATTTTTAGTCATACTAATCTAAAACAACTTTTTCTCACATAATCTTCTTGAATCTTTTCAGTCCCCTTCCTCCTCTTTACCGCAAGGTAATTTCTTTACCACCATCATTGGTAAACCCCTTTCCTCCTTACCTTCAGGTATTTCTTGGACCATTGCTGGTATTTTTTCTGGTTTTCCTTCTTTCCTAACATGGCAGATAAAAAAGGTAGTCCAGGATTTGAGAGATGTTCAGATTGTGGCCATAAATTACCTACTTCAGGTGCACATTCCCTGTGTGTCTATTGCTTGGGTGTGCCTCATTTAACAGTTGACCCACCCTGTGGGATTTGTAAAAATTTCTCTAACAGGACGTTGATTAAGAGAAAAAATAAATTGTTATTGAAGGGGCTACTTAAATCTCCCTTTTCAGAGGCTATTTCTGGGTCAGAGGCTTCAACCCCTCCAAGATCCCATAAGAAAAAGAGTGATGAACATATGAAGGCCAAGTGTCTTACTTCGTCCCCAGCTGGGGGCTCCCACCAACTGAGACCCAAGAAAGCTAAGCTTTCCACTTCGGATCTGACTTCTTTGGCTCCAACGCTTTCGGTGCCTAGACCTTTGGCAGCGAGGCCATTGGTGCCACCTGCGATTTTGGCACTGACTAGCATGTCCTTTACTGTATCAGTACCAAGGGGCTCCTCGGTTCAGACTTATCCACTGGCACCGACTATCCAGTCAATGCAGACTGTTACAACATCAGCTCTGACAACTTATCCGGCACTGATCACCCTCTCAGCACTGACAATTCACTTATCGGCACCGATTTTTTCGGTTCCAGCCTTAGCGCCATCAACCACTTCAGCACCGACCTTATTGTCGGTGCAGACCATGACTTTGGCACCAATGATTTTCTTGGTGCAGACACCTGTAGTTCAGGCCCTTACAGCCCCATTGTTTTCAGTGCAGACCTGCGAGGTGGGCACCAAGCTTGCTCCATCTTTGGATAGACCTGACTCTCCCTCAGCCATGTCCATGAAATCCACTAGAAGCCTCTCTGAACATGACGTGTTGCGTCTTGTGGATCAAGTGCTTTTGGCCAGAGGTATCCCACCCCCAGGACCTATCCTTCCTTGGGAGGGAATCACCCTTTAACAAAGACCCCTACTTATTCTCCTCCTTCATTGCCTTTGAAGCCCCTTGATATAGCACAGTCTTCCCCCTCTACGGTTCCCCTTATGGACCTCACTAATGAACCGCAGTTGCCTTCATGGCAGGAGAGTTTTGATATGACCCAGGATGTCAGCTGTGGCATACATAATTTGGTGTTTCACAGCCATCCAGGGACTCCAAGTCGACAGACTGAGCCACTTAGGGATGGGGTGACCCCTGTCCTGGACACTCACCCCTTTTCAGGTGGACTGGCCTTCCAGCTAATGGAGAAAGCTTTGGTGTCGGCTGGTGATCCTGTGCTATTAATCTCCCTGCCCTCCTCTGGAACGCAATATACACAAGTCCCTCCTAGCGGACACTGGGTGCAAGGGCCTCAGGATATACTCCCACAGGAATCCCCTTTTGCGCTGTCTTCCCCATCTTCTCCCTCTGAGAAAGTTCATCAAAAAAGCTCTTGCAAGAGGAAGCACATGGACTCCACAGAGGAGTCCCTTACCGAAGACACAGACTTTGATGATGGGAAAGGGTCACCTTGGTCACCCTCTGAGGTATCCTTTGGTGATATTTTCAAAATTCTTAAAACAGAGAGGTGACTGGCAGCCCTCAAACCCGACCTCTGAAGAGTCTGTGTTCCTGCAGGTCTTTTGTGCCCGGCCCCCTACCGCCTGGGTTACTCCACCTGCCAATGAACCGGTCTGGCTCATCATGCAGCATGTGTGGAAGGCTCCAGACAGGGTTGAGGACATTCCCCAGAGGCCAGATAAAATTTTATCCCCTCCTGCTACTGACCCTCATTGGTCCAAAGGTCTTCCTGTAGATACTTTGGTGGTGGTGGCTGCAACTAAGAATGACCTGGCAGAAGAAGAAAGCCAGACTGTCCATCCACCCAACAAAGAGTCCTGGTCTCTGGACAGAATAGGGAAGCATACTTTTGCTTCAGTGACCTTTGCAATCAGGTCCCTGAACTATATGGCACACTTTACCAGGTTTCAAAGAGATTTAATTTCTGAGCTCTCTGAAACTTTGGCTGGTGCCATGTCTGATGAGGTTCATGAGGAACTGGCCTCTCAGCTGGCCACCATTGAATTGATATCTAATTCCTCCATGCACCTGATATCTCACACATCAGAAGGAGCAGCTAGAGCGGTGAGTTCAGGCATTGTTCTGAGATGACACGCCTGGATGCGCTTATGTAATTTATGGGAGCCTCTTCATTGTTTGGACCCAAGGTTAAAAGCACATTGGCTAGATGTGAACAGGAGAGTAAGACCCTTTCTGCTGTGGGTGTCCAGTATTCTTCCCCTCAATGGGCTTTCTCCAGAAACCAGAAGAGTGGGAAGATATGGTACAAAAAGTCTCAAGGTCCTTTCCGTGACACACAGGCTGAGTTCTCCCCTAGAGGCAGAGGGGAGGGGGTCCACATAACCAGGGTTCCAGGGACTCTTTTCCTGGCCAATCCTACCAGTGCTCCTGAAGAGCAGCCCAACTGCTTACCTCTGGAGGTTGTTTGGGGTCGTTTCTCTTTGTACCCTTCTGCCTGGCTAACCATCACCACTGATTCTTGGGTACAAAGGATAATAACCAGAGGTTATCATATTCCCTTTGATCTTTGTCCTGCCCCCTCAACAAACTTACCCAATGTTTCACCCAGTCAAAGGGAAGAAGCAGCATTAGAGATATCAAAGCTGCTAAGAAAAAGAGTCATCCAAATAGTCCCTCTAGACCAGATAGGATCCGGATTCTACTCAAAATTATTTTTGGTGCCAAAGAAAACCAGGGACTGGAGACCAATTTTGGATCTCAGTGTATTGAACAAGTTTGTAAGAATACAAAAATTCCAGATGGTCACAATACAGTCTATCCTCCCTCTTTTGGAGAAAGACAATTGGATGTGCTCGATAGATCTTCAAGATGCATACTACCACATAAAAGTGGACAGGCCATCAAGAAGATTTCTATGCTTCCATGTGGGAGCCAGTCACTACCAGTTCAGAGTACTGCCTTTCGGACTCTCTACAGCCCCCAGAATGTTCACAAAGTATATGGCAGTCGTCACAGCTCACTTGCGACTACAAGGATTCAAGGTGTTTCCATACCTAGACGACTGGCTCATCTCTGCCCCCACCAGACATCTATTGGAAGATGCCCTGGCATACTCTCTCCTCACTGCATAAAGACTAGGCATAACCATAAACTGGCAAAAATCCAATCTCACCCCATTTGAGTCCACAGAATTCATAGGGGTTATCTTGGGTACAAAGAATTGTAGAGCATCCATTCCAGAGCACAAAATTGTAAGGATAAAGCAACAACTGATCCCAATCCTTTCAAGGGAGAAATCCACAGCTCACTCTGTTCTACAGCTGTTGGGTTCCATGGCATCCTCCATCACCATTGTCCCCCTGGCCAGGTTTCACATGAGGCTTCTACAATGGCTACTGCTCACCCAATGTTATCCTTTTCAGTATCCTCTTTCAGCCAAGATTCGGGTAACTCACAGGTGCAAACAGGATTTACATTGGTGGATGGCCCACAACCTGTCGCAATGGTCTCACCCCTTCTCCCCCCAACAGCCCAAGGCTACAGTGACCACGGACAGCTCCCTGATGCGGTGGGGGGGCTATGTCAGGGACGGACAGTCCAAGGTACTTGGACCGAATTGGAGGCCCATCTGCATATAAATGTTCTAGAGCTGAGGGTGGTGCTTCTGGCATTGCAAGCATTCCATCCCCTGCTGCCATCTAGGACTATTGTGATACAATCAGACAACATGGCAGTGGCCTGGTACATCAACAAACAGGGTGGAACCAAATCTTATCCAATCTGTCGAGAGGCCATGAGGATATGGCAGTGGGCGATGGCTACCAACCGTTTTCTTCTAGCAACGCACATTCCCAGGAGTTCCAACATGATAGCAGACAGACTCAGCAGGTTCATTCTGCAACCACATGAGTGGTCCTTGAATCCCTTGATAGTGGTGGAGATCTTCAACCACTGGGGTCTTCCTTGCTGCAACCTCTTTGCATCCCCGACCAACTACAAATGCAGCAACTTCTTCGCCCTGATTCACCCTCCGGGACAGTCACCCAGGGATGCTCTAGTCCACGATGTTCCCTCAGGTCTACTTTATGCATTTCCACCTCTCCCTCTCATTCCCCAGTTTCTGAAGAAAGCCTGCCAGTTGAAGAGCAAAATGATCCTCATAGCACCATATTGGCCTCATCAGATTTGGTTCCCCTTCCTTTGGCCCCACCTGCTAGATCAACTGTGGATTCTCCATCCCCGGGGTTGATCTCCCATCTGCAGAATCTGATTCATCCCAACTTGGACAGCCTGAAGCTCACAGCTTGGCTCCTCCAATTTTTTGCCAGTACGTGACATTCTTATTGCATCTCATAAGTCTTCCACCAGAATTACTTATCTAAACAAGTGGAAAAGATTTACCTTTTGGCTGAAAGGAAAGCAGGTATATCCCTTTTCAGCACCAGTGTCAATAGTATTGGAGTATCTAGCCGACCTATTTCAATCTGGTCTATTGGCCTCTACCATTAGAGTTCATTTGGCTGCAATATCTAATTTCCATGATGGTGTCCAAGACTCCTCTCTTATGTCACACAAATTATGCAAGACCTTCATAAAAGGTGTGAATCATCTAAAACCCCTTTTAGAGAACTTATTCAACCATGGGACCTGTCATTAGTCCTACAAGCTTTGACAATGCCACCTTTCGAACCAGCTTCTTCTTGTAACCTCAAATACTTGTCATGGAAAACCTTGTTTTTGGTTGACATTACTTCTGCCAGACGTATCTCTGAGCTTCAAGCCTTATGCATCAAGAGTCCATATTTGATTTTTCATAGAGATAGAGTGTCATTGAGAACTTATCCTTCCTTTCTGCCAAAAGTGATCTCTGAAATGTCATTTAATCAAACCATTAAATTGCCAGTTTTCTTCACCAACTATTCAAACAAAGGAGAGTATTGCCTACATACCCTAGATATTCACAGGCAAATTTGCTTCTACTTGACCAGGACTAAGGCCTCTCGTAAATCAGACCAGTTATTTGTGGCCTATTCTGGACCTAGATTAGGATGTGCTGTTGCTAAGGTCACATTGGCTAGATGGTTGAAAGACTGTGTGACCTTCATTTATACACAACGTAATATTCCATTACCTACTACCATAAAGGCTCATTCTACAAGGTCGGTGGCAACTTCTGCTGTCTTCCATGCCAGAGCTTCTTTACATGACATCTGTGCAGCTGCAACTTGGGCTACTCCACATACCTTCATCATTCATTACAAATTGAATTTGGCCTCCAGGGGAAGAGCATCTTTTGGTTCTATGGTGCTCAGGAATGTCCTTCCATGAGAGCCTCCCAGGAATAGAGGAAGCTGGGGAGTAAGGAGTGAACGACAATTAACAATATCAGATAAAAAAGTTATGTCTTACCATAATGTTCCATTTGTATTGTTGATCCTCATTCAATCATTACGACCCTCCCTCCTTCCCCCTCCTGTGGCTTCTAGTGGATCTCACCATCCGGTTCTATTAGGTCATTTGACCAGAGGTAGCCTCTACCTTCTTTTGACTTGCAAACTCAATCTGAGGTAACAGGGACAGGGGAATTCTGGGTAAGAGTTTTAGGTTGAGAGTTTGTAGCTGACACGAGCTTGGAAGATGGCCGGCTCGGTTCTGAGGTCGGAACCAATATCCACGCGTAATGACTGAACGAGAATCAACAATACAGATGGAACGTTATGGTAAGACATAACTTCTTTTTATTAAATATAGCTGCACCTTTCCTTGTGGCTGATCCTTTAGAAAATATTTAACCTCTGGGGGCATTTGTAATTATTTAGTGGCACTGTGGCTCTGTATTCTTGAAAGCCTTGCTGTTTGGTTAAATACTACCATTTGTAAAAATATTAATTTTACTAAGGGTAATTGGGTACCCTTGTAAGATCCTTAGAGTAGATGGCTTTGGGTGTACTGGTGGCAGTGTAACTACCTTATTGTCTGGGTGGAGGTGGCCAAGCGGGTAAACTGTGCCAGCCTTTCCTAGGTGCATGTGTGTGTGTGTGTGTGTGTGTGTGTGTGTGTGTGTGTAAATCAAATCTCAAAGAGAGTGCATGTCAGCTACTTTGAACAGGGACAGTGAGACCACTGATTTCACAGAAAGGGTGGTGGAGGACTTGGCTTGGAACACCCAGCTAAAGACTCAGCTCTATAGCTGTGTCAATGTAGAGCTTATTTGGGGCCTGGAGCGAAAGCCCAGCTCCAGGACTGGAGTGTGCATTTCCTGTGTGCTTTTATGGGACATTGTACTTGGTACAGAGAGCTGCATCTAAAAATACTGTGTGTGAATATTTTTTTTCAGTGAATATTCTCCACCAGTGTCAGTAGTGAGGATTGAGGCTCCTTGATCACTGGCCCAGAGGAGGGATGTCACAGGGTGTATTGCATATTGTAACAAAAACAGTAGACATAGAATAATGCTCACCTTAGTAACACATCACATACATAAGACTTAGATACTGTATACAGTCTATGAATTGTTTGCATTGTTATACTTATTGCCATTTTTTTAAGTGTTAATGCTCTCTTAAGAACATATAAAGCTATATAGTTATTGTCATGTTACAGAGTGCAGGGCCCATGCCAGTCCACCCATCTACATTAGAAGAGCAGGACTTGCTTGACTGCTTCTGGCAGAATTTGACTCTGAGGACCAGGGGACACCAAGATGATGATGATGATGAGGGATTGGGACCAGCATGGGCCATCATTCCTGTGGACTGACATTACTGGTGACCTTCACTAAGCCAGACTGAAAACCTGAGGGGCCAATTTCATGATTTGTTACCAATATATTCCAGATGCAGATGAGGGACATGATGTGGAACATTCTTCCAAGACATGGCACAGGCTGTGCATGACTCCTTTCTGGAGATCACAAGGGAGATCATTTGAGATGTTCAGCCCCATCAAGAGGGTCCCGTGTAATGTACGTATTGTCTAAGTAATCCAGTCATGTAATGCTGCCACCATGATGTGCTCCTACTCAGCTATCATTCAGTATTAAGCACACCTTTGTGCACACATCCCATACTGCAGTCTAGCTATTAAAACATACCTTGTAATGTACATTTCACATGTTGTAATATGGGGCTATATAGTATCGTTGCATTATGCTGCACACTCATATATGCCTCTGACATTATCACAATTGTGTCATATAATCACATGTCTGCAGACAGGTTATGGACATGCTGAATGTGTATTCCTGCACTCTATATGTGGCTTGTCTCATCTGAATACAGTGGATAATGGCATTGTTATTTCTGATCCAGTATGCCCTTGTATGTGACAGATATGTCTAACAAAGTTAATAGTCTGCCAGTGTCACATAGTTGTCCTGCTGACAGTGCTCACTTGACTACAAGGAAAAGTGATGACATATGCATTTGTGGCTACATTACACCTGCTATGTTTAATAGCATTCCACACACATACCACTGAAAACCCATTCTCCTGTGACTGTATGCATATGGGTGATATATGTGTACTCTTTGCATACATTGTTGTTGCAATGCTGGTTTTTGTATGCCTTTTATGTACATACCTTTCAGTGTATTTCCTCCATTTATGACACTGGTGTGTCATAGGTTCATAGGTAGGTACTAGGCTATTAGCCCTAGGGCTTATATAAGCCTAGCCAAAAAGGTACCCTGGATTTCGCCACCCAAGAAAATTATTTTCCTGTGCCCTTGTCGAGCTGAGCCCAGAGGTGATCCCTGGGGTGAATTTCCTATTTCCCATCCAATCATCAAGATTTTTCTTGAAGAGTGATAATGAGGAGCTTTGTTTGATATAGATAGGTAGTTTGTTCCAGAGTATGTGAAGTCTCTGGGACAGTAATCTATCCCTCCAGCATGTTCTGTTTATTGTAGTGACAAGGTTTAGGATTTCTTTAAGCGGAGTATGTCCAACAGCTCTGGGTTTGACATAGCTTTGTATGGTAGGCAGAGATCACCTCTGAATAGGCAATATGCAATGGAGTAAAGCTGGAGTTTTTTTAGATGGTCTGCATAGGGCATCTGTTTGAGGCTGGTAATCCTCTTTGTGAGGTATTTCTGAAGCCTTTCCAGTTGTTGTAGATGTCTTGTGAGGTACATACCGAAAAGGGCGTTGTACTCTATGATGGGCCTAATGAGTGACGAATAGAGGGGAACAATGACTTTTTTTTCCTGGATGAGAAACCTTTTGTGATGAGGTGTGCCACATAGAAGGATTTCCTGACTACTGTGGCAATGTGATTATCAAAGGAGAGACTACTGTCCACCCGTGTCCCAAGGTCTCTTATCACACTTTCAGTGTTAAGCAGACTACCATCTATATGGTAGCTCATGGGTACAGAGTTTTTACCAAAGGGGATGACAATGCACTTTTTGGCATTGAGCTTGAGGCCATGGCTTTGACACCAGGCATCTGTCTCCGTGAGGCCCTTTTGTAAGATGTCCACATCATTAGGAGTTTTGATTATGGCTCCTAGTTTGCAGTGATCTGCGAACTTCATTAGCCAAAGACCGTCTGTGTTAGCCTGTACTTCAGAAAAGTAGATACCAAACAGGAGATACCCAGGACTGAACCCTGTGGTATTCCACTTGTCACTGGTCTGAAGTCGGATTTGGAGTCTGCTACTTTCACAGTGTGGGTTTTGTCACTGAGCCAGTTGGCAACTCATCTTATGACATAGGGATTTATACCTAATTTAGTGAGTTTATCTGTAATTCCAGAGTGGGGAATGGCGTCAAAAGCCTTGGTGAGATCTAGATAGGCTGTGTGAACCACCTTACCCTTGTCTACGGCTTTGGTGGCTGCTTCAAAGAAGTCAATCAGGTTTAAGAGATATGATCTGCCTTTTAGAAACCTGAACTGTGTGGGGTCCAGAGTTTGGAGATTACCAATGTCTTTGTGTATAAGATCCATGATGATACATTCCATAGCCTTGCAGATCAGGCTCGTTAGGCTATTGGGGCTATAGTTCCTAGGGTCTGTGGTGGCTCTCCCTTTGTGAAGTGGGATAACCATCACTGTGCTTCATTCAGTGGGCACAAAGCCTGAGGTGAGGCTATGATTGAACATGGTGCTTAGGTGGGATGCCAGGTCATTCTGCAGTTCATGTAGAACACAGCCTGGGATGTTGTCAGGTCCCATGGATACTGTGTTCTTGACTTTGGAGAGTGTGGTTTTTACCTGTGCAGCCGTGATTACAGTAACTTTGCATTCTTCTGGTATAGAGATGGGCCCTTTAGGGGGTGAGAGGGGGGTAAAGTTAGCACTGAACCTATCTGCCAGGATGTTGACAATATCAGTTGGTTCTGTATATTTAGTGCCATTGTGCTGTAACTCAGAGCAGATCTGAGTGTTGCCATTGAGATTCTTGACATAGCTATAGAATGCTTTGTGGTTGTCTTTAGAATCAGTGATGATTTTGTTTTCGTAACAAGCTTTGGATGATTTTATGAGGGATCTCAGCTTCTTACTGAGGCTGACTAGGTAGTTCCTCCAGCCATGGGATTTTACTCTTTTTTGCAACAGTTTCTTTCTTCTGTTGTAGAGTTTGTTTATGGCTGGGGAGCACCAGATTGGCTTCCGTTTTTTGGAGGATAGCATCTTGGTTCTGTTAGGGATAGTATGATCCATGCACTCGTGTAAGTGCTTATGAAGTGCATTTGTGTAGGATTCAACAGTTGTACCTCTATTGTCCATCTGCATGGGTGTTGTGATGTTTGCCACTGTCTTCAGAAGCGTGCAGTTGGCTTTGTAGAAATTTTTTACGGTGGTTTCCCTAATAGGGGGTGGGATGTGAATGTCTAGGGTTATTAGCTTGTGGTCGGATTTGACCAATGAGAAATTGACCTCTGGTGTGGAACACCGGTTGCCCATGTTGGTAATGACCAGGTATAGGATATTGCTGGCCCTGGTGGGGGTGTGGATAAGTTGATCCAAGTCATTGGAATTTATGAATTCCAGAAAACATTGAGCAAAAGAGTTGGTACATGAGTAGTTTTCCCAGTTAGTGGTGGGGTAGCTGAAATCACCCATTATTAGGTTGATGGGTTGTACCCTAATATTTTCCAGTGTGTCAAGAAATGAAGAATGGGAATCCTGGGGCATAGTGGGGGATCTGTAGCAAGTTACAATTTTGATTGCGGTCTTGCCCAGAGTTAGTTGCACTTGGATAATCTCGGATACATTATGCTGAGCAACAAGCCTGGAGGTGTGGATATCCTTAATGAATATGGACACACCTCTGCCTTTAGTGTTTCGGTCCAGGTTAGATGGCTAAAAGGTGTGGTATGAATTATAACCTGGTAATGCAGGATGCTCTCAGAATCCTTGAACCAGGTCTCTGTCACTGCACAGATGTTGATGTTCTCCATTTTAAGGAGTGCCCCGAGTGAATGCATTTTGAGGTTTAGACTTCTAGCATTGAGTAGCATTGCCCTCAGATTTTTCTTGCTTATACCTGTTAAAGTCATGAGGTCTTATTGCGTATTAATGCAATTTTTTGTGCTTTGTAATACACACTTTTTTTCTAATGTCATAATTGACATCAGGTCAGGCATACTTTCATCATCCAAAGGAGAAATTGTGGATAGCAATTAAAAAGAGTTGAACGATTTTATCTGGGAAGGGAAGATAGCAAGGGTCAGGTGGGATAAGCTGATTCTACCAATAGAAAAAGGTGAACTAGGATTACCCAATTTGAGGAAGTATTTTAGATCAACACAGTTAAGGCTCTTGTATATAGCACAAGCAGAAAACTATAATTCAAAGTGGAAAGGAATGATGGTGACACAGGGAGGAAGCTTAGGAAATAAGGAAAGATTGGGATTTTGGATGCAGACTCTTAAGGAGAACAACAAAAATCACACAGAGTATTATATTCATAAAATAGCAGGGAGTATTCTAAGAACCAATCTAGCAGGAGAATGGGGAATTGAGATTTTGCTGCTATGGATGACTGTGGTCAGGGATACAGATAATAGGCAAGAGGGCGTGGGAATTTATTGGAGAAAACTGGCACAGGAACCAAAGAATTGGGAGCAAATAACTACAAAGGGAAAGGTAACAGAATGGGAAGAGGCCAAGAATTTATTTGGACTGCAGGTTAGAGATTGCATTCCCTATCAAGGACTGATATCAGGGTATAGGCAAAGAGAAAGAAATAGGGGGCTCCTACATAAAAGACCAGCACTGATAGAGTTTTAATAGAATCTAGAACAGAAGCTGCCATTAAAAAATAGAATCTAGAACAGAAGCTGCCATTCAAAAAGGAATAATTAGTAAAGCATATAAAATATTGCATGATAATTATAAGGATCAATCAGAGAAGCATATAAAAGATTGAGAAGAGAGACTGGATAAGCAGTTTACAAAGAGACAATGGGGGATATATGTATATCTCTCAAATATGCAACACAGTCTAAAAGATTTAGGATCTTTGCCTGGAAGTGTTTACATAGGTATTTTTATACTCCAAGTAGACTCTAAAGAATTTTTCCTCAGGTGGATAGCACATGTTGGAGGTGTGACAGGCCAGAAAGAGGTAGCTGGGAACATATTTTTTGGGAGTGTAGTGAGCTGGTAGACTTTAGGGATTCCTTGCAGAATGCTCTGTCAGAGATGCTGGGTGGGCAGATTCGACTGACTACGGAGATGATTTTTTTGAGTAATGCTACAGAATCGGAATTGCTTAGACATAGTAAAGCCTTGCCGAGTCTAATTATGGTGGCTGCCAAAAAGGCAATTGCTAGAAAATGGAAATCCAAGTCTAGACCAACTTTACTAGAAGTAGTGAATATAGTAACAGAGGTAAAACAACTGCAACTGGGATTTTTAGAAAAGGGAAGGAGCAAAGTACATAGGAAAAAAATTGTGGGAACAATATATGCAGGGCAAAGGGCACTGTGGGTGGCACAGTGGTGCAGTGGTTAACATTGTCGCCTCACAGCAAGAGGTTCTCCGGTTTGATTCTCGGCTGGGGTGCCTTCTGTGTGGAGTTTGCATGTTCTCCCTGTGTTCGCGTGGGTTTCCTCCAGGTACTCCGGTTTCCTCCCACATTCCAAAGACATGCATCTGGAGCATTTCTCCCCGGGCCTCCACTGAAAACAGGCTCTGTGGAACCTAGTCAGACATTCCCGGTCAACAAATGTTAAATAAAATAAAAATAAAATAAATAAAAGAGCAGGAATGAGGTTTAAGAGGCAGAATATGAATGAGACATATAATGCTTAACTGACAATGACTGAATGGCTTATAAGTGATGTATAATGTTTGCAACTAGAGTTGTTTCAATGGTGTCTGCGATGTAAACTGTTTGGTACTAAAGTGGTATCATTATGTATGTTTTTCATTTATATAAATGTAAGATTGCCTTTGTTATATGTGAAAATTTAAGATGTTTGGAAAGAAAAAAAATGTCATAATTTACGTCTCTGCTGTTAACATCTGCATAGCATGTCTCCTTGCTACATGGTGTTAATGGCAAGGACTGACAGTTTTTTTTTTCAATAATATTTCTTTATTGTTTATTTTAAATGTACATCATTTCACAAGAGTAAACACAGGTGATATACAACTGTTACAAGAACAATCAATTAAAACATATTTACACTATTTACATGAATGCTTTCTTACTTTAAAAGTAAGACACAAGACAAGAATTGTTTTCTCCAGGGTTAGTACCAACAAGTTAGTAACCTACTATATGATGTTATGATTTTTATTGTGTATGTTGTAATTGTCTTCCAAGGTCAATGTTTTATGCAAGTATAATATTGAATATTTGTTCCCAACGTTTTTTTTTTCTTTTTTGACATTTCATGATGGTATCATATGAATGTCACAAGTAATGAATCACTGTTTTGTGCAGCCTTGCTATTATGGCAAACACTACTCTGTATTGTGCCCATAGCTTCTCTTTTGATATGTGTATACCTTTGGTGTGTACTACACATGTTAACAAACTTACTATTTTCCTTCTGTATAATACACCTGCATCGCTTTGTATGGCTCTACCTTTGTATGTCCCTAACATTGACAACACCCAAATTGCCCCTTGTAATGCAGTATTATGAACAAGTATTTCTCCTGTGAATAGTGTGTCATAGTTGTGTATACACAAATGTCCTTTGAACAGTCATGCACATTTACATGTACTATTGTTATCAGTTTTTTGTGTGTGCCACCTGGTGTCTTATGTTTGCATGGCAGTATGTATGAGTATGTATGCGATATTCAAACCTACTTTCATTATGCACCTATGATAATTGCTGCTTACCTGTTTCATATTACTGTGTTATTTGTGTCATTTGTACATTGACATGATAATAGTCATCACTGATGTACAATGCATGTGTTTCAGAGGTTGGCCCTTTGCTGCATGTTCCTTGCAGGAGAATTGCAGTCCATCTTGAGTCGGGGACACATGCATCTGCAATATTTTTACTGGGATATGCTTGTCCTATGTTCCTATCCATTTGCTTTACAGGCATGCATTCTCAACTGTCCAGATTTTCTCTGAATGACCACATTTTTGCCTCATGTTTTTTGGACCGTTCTTCATAAAATCTGCTGTTTTCTGACAAATTATTGAGTAGGGAAGTCACTAAATGCAATGAAATAATGGCAGATATTTGAGTTTCAGACCACATCCTTCAGAAAACATATAATGATGCAAAATCTGTCAAGCTAGTAACTTTCTAAGTTTATAGGAGCAATCTTTAAAATCTATTCCTATTTTTGGGCCTTTGTTCCCCCATTATTTATGCCTTTGTCCAGATTTCTTGTGCTGAGAAGTTGAAAAGTATGGATGCATTTCCTTACTGCTGTGGACATATGTTGTCCATTCCCCTTCCCCCTTATAGCTTTTGGCCGTATGTTTCACATATACATAGCATATGTAGATATTTAAGTGCACCTTTGAGTAAAGTACGATCATTGAAATGTTGGTATACTGGACTTATACAAAATTCTATCACCATGATAGGCTGTCATATACATGCAAAGCATATCCACACATTGTGGTGGTCATTGTGATGCTTCCATCTGCATTCATGTTTAACTTGTTTGTGTTGTGCATTCCCCTGAAATACTTTCATGCTTCCTGCATAACTATGTATGCACAGGTTTGCAAACCTTAATTTGTATTATTCATGTGCTATTTAGTAATGTATCTGTATCACTATGTCCTTTCTACATGACAATTTCATATTGCATGTAATCAGTGGGGGTATGTGTGACAAGCTTTTTGTATGTTTGACTTGTATGATATCATGGCATGTCACATATCAGTGATGCATGCCTTGACACCATCTGTGTTGCCTCTGGCATGTAATGTCTACTTTGACATCATGATCCCATTTCTTCTGTCTTACTAACTGTTGTGCATATTTAGTGGTTTATTACTCAGCCACATTACCCATTTGCTACATTACTGCTGCTTGGCATTGTGCTTAGTTAAATGCATATTAAATACAGATTTTTGGGTTCTAATCTGATGTCTGCATCTATATTTCCTTTGCTCAACCTTGCTGTTGTTCAGCTTCCCACTTGCACTATTAACAGGTTAGTGGATGATGGTGTTTGATGTTCACTGTATACCGCAATGCTAGCAAATCCCATCTAATGTTCTGTGTTGTACACCTATCATCAATCATACTCCTTTTGTTATGTGTCATACAGTTTGCAACATCTCAGGACTGTTTTGTGCATTGGTACATAATGAATGATTGAGGTACACCATGGCTGGTAAACATCCCTACCTTAGTTGTCATCTTTCCTTAACCCATGTTGTACAGTCAATATGTGTGTGCTGTATGTGTACCTTACCTATCCTTTATGTAAATAACCAATCTTTGTCTGTCATGTCTTCTGCTATTTGTCTGTCATGTCTTGTGCTATTTGTTATATGTTTGTACCTACCCTTTTCCTAAACAAAGCATCTATTTCCATGAAAAAAAAAATGTCCATGTCCTTTGATTCTCCCTCCCTCTGACCTTCCTATTCAATCGCCCCTTTTGTGTGCTGCTCTTCTTCACCCTCATCCCACATCTGCATTGCTATCACCTTATTTCCTTGTGTATGTGTGTTACTTGTGTTCTCCACACATTATTAACTAAAGTTAGCACCAGAGATGTGTGCATGGATGCCACTTTACGATAATTAATTTTTTTAAAATTTAAATTCATGTGGATTTTGATGGATTCTGCACATGATAGATGTGTGTGCATTTTGCAATGATATCCACACACTATTGTGGATATTTGTGGTTTTATGGGACTATTTTTGACGCACATTTATCTTCTGTCATTCTTTCCACATATTACTGACATGTTCAGTTGTGTTTATCTACTTGTCATACAAGTACATTGCTAATGGAAATATATCAAGTTTGTGAACATTTTTCTTTGGAATGCAATTTTGCAATACCTGACTGTAGTTGCACTGACATTGCTGGTTATTTGTTGTGGCTACATTGCACTGAGATGTGGTCATTAGACCAGGACACATTTGCATATTACTTGACTTATAGTAAATATTGCACTGAACTTGGCACACCCTGCCAAATTCTGTGAAACTTTTGGAATCCAGCCTAGGATCATTTGTATTGTTTAACCACAACCAAATTCTGGCTCCTTTTATATTGTATATCCTGACTGCTTCCTCCATATTTTAGTTTTGGGCCTCTACGGTTATCACTGTCTTGCACTTTCCCCAGCTCATACACTAAATGAGTGAATCAAACTGCTGTTCCACCGCTTTCTTATTAAGTGTTTCATCCTGCTATACTGTATCTATGAAATCTCCCAATGCTTGCATTTCTCATAGTACTTTAAAATAGGGAAATATTTTCCTAATGTAATATCATAAGTCAAATTAGTGGTTACAGCAATAAGATATATTAGTTTTCCTAGAACTGTTTGAATTTCAACATATGTGGATGATATCCTATTTTCTCATCATGAATCCATATTAACTCCGCTTTTTGATTGCTGCTAATCTTATGCTTGCACACCACATGATCCTTAACAAGGGTGATCATGCTTGCTGGGTATAGCAGAGCGTAAACATCCCTTCCCTTTAGAAATATAGTACACTTAACTGGCTTAATTGTAACAATGACATTATGAATTACTGACTCAATTATTCTGTATGTAGTCTTATCATGCTCCATAGAAGCAATTTCATTGGTAACATGTATTTCATTTTTCAAATTTCTATTACTAAGCATTCTTTTCAGCATTAGTATCATAGAAGTTATTGATTCATGGAAGATGGCATATTCCTTACTGTAGGTTTTTACTTAGCATTAAACAATCCAGTTTTAAACATTGTGTCACTAATTACTATGCATTGCACTAAGTTTATGGTTTGTAAGAGCTGTTGGGATCACTTTGTAATATCATTTTTTTCTTATGGTACTAGGCAGAACTCTTTAATACCTGCTGCTAAGATTGCTAACATTTTCAGTTTAGATTGTCAGGTTCTAGCCATGGTTTTATAACCTATTTTGTATCTTACTGATTTTCATTATTAAAGGCCTAAGTTTTTTGCTTTTACATTGAAGGTCATTTCAGCCCTAGTTAAAAGTTCCTTTTTAAGTTTGTCATTGTAAATGTAGTCAGTTGTAGCCATATCTGTAAACATTTCCATTGTCTGCCTGTCAGCTGGGATGACAGGACCTTTGCACAGTATGCTCATTCCGAGTTTTCTCTGGTAGCATAGCACTCATAAGCCACCAGGTGGGATTCCAGGTCATCCTCCATGGTTAGATTTGTGTTTGTGGCAGGCACATTCTAGGGATTAATAGCTACATTAACCAGAACAACCAGATGTTGTTGCACTTGCACCAGTTTTTTATCAATCTCTGCTTTTGACTCAATGACCATTTTCAGTAAGTGTTCCATAACTGGGGTTTTCATGAAACAGTAGAGGAGCAAAAAAAAAAAACAGTGGCAGAAACACTTCAGGGAAATAATAGCAACAATATTATAGGGGATTAGTTGTCCAGACTATAATCCATTTGGCCACAGAGGTATTATGAGGAGCAGTATATAATGAATTATTCTACCCATGCACACACCATCAAAGAAACATTGGTGGTATCAGTTTATGTAAAGCACAGGTTTATTCAGTAATTCATACAACAAATTATTACAGTTGCCCTTTTGGCTTTACAGTTCAAAATGAAAACAAAACAGAACCTTTGGTAATTTTCCACCAACTATATCAGTAATGCCGCCGCAGAAAACATGCTAACTTTTTAGAAGTCACAGAAGTTAGACCTTAACAAGTTCCCAGTTCCGGCTCTGTAATCCAGTAAGTCCTCCAGGTATACTCCACATGTTAGCCCTGAATGGGCTGTTGCATTCCATACTTCCAGAGACTTCTAAGTAAGCCCTTGCTCACCTTTCCAAACATGGATGGCTTTATACACAGGCAAAGTAGGCAGCTGTCTATGGTGATGTTCATTCAAGGGCACTTTATTAAGAAGAAAAATGCCAGTTTCCTTACTTAAAATAAACAAATAAATAGAGAGCAGAAAATCACTGCTATCTAAATTGCCTCCAGTGGAGAGGTGCCATCTTTCTGCTCCTGCAGTGAATGGCAAGGAACTGAAAGCTATGAACTGGTGGCTCAAGTGCAGTACACCAGGCCGGTCTATTCATGAAGCTTTCTACATTTTGCCATTACATCACAAGACGCAGAAAGAAAGCCCAATAATTTTGAATAGGTGAGTAGGCACTGTGGAGAGCATGAGGTAATTTTTTTTAACCTTGGTTTTTGTAGGCAACCAGATATATTGAGTGTTTGGCTTAATCTAGAAAGTCAGATGGAGTACCTACTGATGGTCATTAATTTCAACTTATGAACTATTTCTTACTTTGCAGAGCATCATTGTTATTGCTTTATATTTGTGTCTTCCTGTCCCTTCCGGTAAATTGCTCAGGAATACAACCAGTCAGAAATACTAGACATTAGAATTTCATACTAATTGCTCAGAAAATGTACATAGATGCAAAACCTTACCTTTTGTTCTATTACTGTTCCGAAGTGACATAGTGAAAAAAACGATTCATATTTTTTTGTTGTTCTCCCCCCATCCCCATTATTATGTTAAAAACCATGAATGTGCCTACATTAGTTCCATATTTTTATCGGCAGAATATTACTGTGGCAGTTTGTGCCTTCACCCTGATCTAACACCAGAGTAATATACAAAAGGTGACTATCTTTTTTTGGTGGGTAGGATGGCAGACAATATTCACAGACATGATGTATGTATCTTTAAAATCAATTTGTTGTGAATTTTTTGTTAGCCAAAACATATTTCTTAAATTAAAGAAAAAAAAATAAGGCTGAATTTCTTTCTTCCTTTCCTCAAGCTTTTTTGTTCATACTATAATTGGATTAAAGAGTGGAAAATACCTCTAAATTGCACCTCAGGGCATCTATTACTCCATGGTTTAGACCCCCCCCCCAGACAGCTGGATTAATCTGATTATATTTAGCTATTATAGTGCACTCTTGGCCAACTAGAGTGAGTTGGGAAAATAAACAAAAAAGCAAAGTTAAAAATTCATACTGAATTTCTTATCTTGTGCATGATTTTGTTCATGCAGTCATTGGATCAAAATGATTGGGGGAAAATGCTTTAAAATGCATCTCAGAACATCTACAACCCCTTTGGCCTCTGGGCCATAGCAGTCCCCAGACTCTTGACTTAATTGAACTATTTATATAGACCAGTTCAGAGCAAACAAACAAAATAATGCATTTTAAGCCACAAATGTGACTAGATAATAATCTTATTCAGTCAATTATTTCCTCCAAAGTTAAAGAAGCAGCATTTAATCCAGTTATGTTGTGTTGAAAAGATGCAGAACAACGCTGAAGACTAAGACAACATTAGCAAAAAAGTAGAAAATGTAATCTGGTTAATATGAGAAGGTCAGATATATACAACAGAGCACACATCACAACAAGAAACACCATCAAGCATGTGTTTCATGTGCTGAAAGAAAGATTTGGATGTCTAGACACATTTAGAGTGCACTCCAATACTCACCAGAAAAGGCATCAAAGATGGTCATCATGTGTGCCGTGCTTCACAGCATGATAACATCAAAACATGGTGGCTTCCCAGACACAAGTGTGGGTGACCTCCCCCAAGAACCACAGGTGTCTGATGATGAGCTAAAAGAGCTGTCACAAGATGGTCAGGAGGACACGGGGTGAGATGAAGTAGGAATGCCACAATGGAGGATGCACCCATATGTCCTACCCTAGTCAACATGGTAGTGTCATGCACACTTTTGAGTCATGACAAGTCACACCAACAAATGTACACAGACTAAACAGTGATGCTCACATAGTGCTGTCCCACAACAGTAGCACAGAGCATGATTAATGGAAAGAAGCAATTAGTTTTCCATGTAGAACATCATACATAATAGAAACATATGATACAGCTGTAAGACCATATACACAACACTCAGCAAGGAACACATCTGGATATATACAGTGGAAAATTCACCACAGGAAGTCACTATGCAAGGTACATCACCAAAGAAGACAGCATTAGCAAACGTGTTTTGTGTGTGTGTGTGTGTGTGTGTGTGTGTGTGTGTGTGTGTGTGTGTGTGTGCGTGCGTGTGTGCATGTGTGTGTGTGTGTGTGTGTGTGTGTGCGCGCATATGTGTGTGTGTGTATCTATATACATATATATATATATATATATATATATATATATATATATATATATATATATATACACATACATAGATATAGCTGTGTGTGTGTGTGTGTGTGTGTGTGTGTGTGTGTGTGTGCAATCAGTGAGATATAGGAAACCACAAATGGGAACTGCACTTCAGCATGAGGATACAAAATGGAAACTGGTTCATAGAAGTGCAGTGAGTGGTGAGGGTGAGGTACTACCAGTACCATATTAAAATGCCATAAGTAATGCAGGTGTACATACAGAGGCATACCTGTTCATGGAGAATGGCAGAAAGCAAGGAAATGTTAATGCAGTTATCAGTGCTGGTTGACTAAGATAAACAATAGTTATGTACTTACCATAATGTTAGATCCATGTTGTTTCATTTTCTTCTGGTTCAACATTTGGGTTGTTTGATTCGATCAGCTCTGACCTCAGTGCCCTCTGCCAGAACTTTCAATCTGAGACTCTGACTCCTCCCCTACCCACAATTCCCTTCTTCTGTCTGATTTGCCTCAGATCAAGTTTGCTGACTATTCTTAATTACATAGACTAAATATTATAGAATGGAATGTTCTGAAAGCATTCCATACTTAGGAATGGTGATGTGGTGCAAACAGTGTCTTAGCCAAGTTCTGTCCGTGCTCCAGAAGATATAAATGGCAATTTGGCAATGGGAAGGGGGGGGGGGTGTTGAATCAGATAAAAATGAGACCACGTGGATTTAATGTTATGATAAATGCATAACTACCATATGCAAAGTTGTCTATTTTACTCTGATTCGACATTTGGGACAGATTCACAAGCTGCCTAAAAGAACCTGAGTGGAGTCAAGGGAAGACATTCCTGAGGGTAGCAAAGCCAAAGGATGCATGAGGTCTAGATTGCACATCCAACTTATAATGAGATATAAAGGTGTGAACTAATGACCAAGTTGCTGCTGCACAGATGTCACTAATAGGAGAACTCTTGTTGCAAATGCTGTAGAGGTAACTATTGACCTAGTGGAGTGAGGCTTAAGTTTTGAATGCAAAGGCAATCCTCAGGTTTTATAAGCAAAGGAAATGCAGTTGGACAGCCACTTAGAAAGTGTGACTTTTGATACATGTTGTCCTAGTTTTACTTTGGAAATGGAGACAAATAACTCGTATGATTTTCTAATATTTTTGGTATGGTGTAAGTAAAATCTGAGCTGTCTGTGAATAATATATAAAGTATGTATTGGGTTGGGAGGGTGGCCTAAGGGTTGGGAGGGTGGCCTAATGGTTAAGGTGTTTGCCTTACAAACACAAGGTGCAGGGTTTGAGTCTCACAAGGAATAATTGGCTAGGCTTACAATGGCCCGCAAGGGCAGTTAGCTTAGTACTTATCTATGAATCTATCTATGAATCTATAAATCTATGAATCTATGTGCTCACCTTTGGTCGAGTAGCTCAGAAAAAAATACAGGTAAATCAATACATTGAATCAAATTCGTTTCAGATGATACCTTTGGTAGAAAGGAAGGCTTTGTTCTCAATGATACTCTATGTTTGTGGAAAAAAAGAAAGGGTGGCTTGAATGAGTGAAACTCATCTAGCAATGATATTGGCAATCAGAAAGATGGTCTTCCAAGAAAGAAACTTTAAGTTGGCAGAGGCCACAGGCTGAAAGGGTTTTGAGTCAATGTTTGAAGCAACAATGTCAAAACCCATGGATGGACTGGATCTTGAATGGGAGGCATCAACAAGAATATTCCTTTGAGGAAAGCTTTAGAAATCATAAGATGAGCAATAGTTGAGTTATTATGTCTGGTGTGAAAATTTGAAAGGGCAGGCATCCAACTTTTATAGTAGAATAACTGGAAAAAGTTCTGAAGAAATTCCAGTATTGCTGGTAGGGGACTAAAAAAGCCCAAACAGAAAATCTCTTCCATTTGCTCTTGAAAGTCTTTTTTGTCAATTCATTCTGCAAAGAAGATATTATATGGACTACTGGAGAAGACTGCCTGGCATCTCTAGCTATTGTTAAAATTAGAGAAACCATGTGGCTAATTTTATGGTCTGGAGATCAGAGGTATTCTAGATGATAACTCAGTAGATCCGGGCTGGTCTGGAGATCTGGTAGAGGTATTCTAGATGGGTGACCGAATAGATCTGGGATGGGATCCAGCACCTAAGGTGGATGCAGTGAGTGAGGCCAAAGTAAGGGAAACCATAACTGCCAGGGCCAAAATGGGGCAATGGGGATCACTTTGGTCTTGCACCTTCTGGCTTTTTGTATGAATTTTATTAGGAGAGGTATCAGTGAAAAGGCATAAAGGAGACCTGGGGGGCCAAATGTCGTCTACAGCATCTCTCAGTTACTGTTGCTGTGGAGAGATGAGGGCAAAGTAACTGCTGCATTTGTTGTTTAGGTAGGAGACAAAGAGGTCACAGCAAGGTTGGCTTCAGCAGCTGAAGATCTTTGTTGCCACTCACGAGGTAATAGGATGTATCTAGTCAGTCTTCCCACTAGTATATCTGACATCCCAGGAATGTACATTGTTACTAGAAAACAGTGGGAAGACATCACCCATTGCCAGACTTGCACTGCCTTCCAGCACAGAGGATATGAATGTGTTCAACTTTGTTTGTTGATGCACCATACAATGGACAAATTCTTCATCTGGATGGAAGTCATACCCTTTGGTAGGAAGACCTGAAATGCTGCAATGCTAGGAGGACAGCTCTCACCTTCAAGACATTGATGTCAAGTTTGGCCTCTGCAGGTGACCAAGTCCCTTGAACTGTCTTCCCTTTGAAATGCCCCACCCCTGGAAAAGAGACATCTGTGGTTATTGTGGCCTGGGGAGTATGTGGGCTGAAAGGTCTCCCTTCTACCACTGACAGAGAAGTTATCCACTATCTTATATAGTGTCTGCATAATTGAGTGAGACACATTCTGGTGTGTAGAGGGTGAATGCTATGTGATCATCGAACAGACGGTGTCCACTGCACCACTCTCATGTAGTATCTTAATAATGGCACTAACATAATGGCAGAAGCCACCCTGCCTACCAAATGGAGAATCTGTCTTGCCTGTGGACAGGTATGCTGAACTACTTGAAAAAACACCAGTCTTAATGACTTGATTCTTGCATCTGGAAGTTTGGCAATTTGTCAAACTGTATCTATCTAAAAAACAATTAATTTTGTGTGCTGTGTGGGGGGCAGTTAATCTCTTTGTGTGATTGATTGTTATTCCTAAGCGGCCTGCAAAACAGCAGACAGGCTTGGTAGTGTAACAGTAGATAACTGGAGGTAGCAGTTAAGACCCACTCATCTAGGTATGGAAGAACTTGGATTCCCTGTAGTAGTAGGTGAGCTGCCACCACTGCCATAATATTCGTGAACACCCAGAGTGCTGTGGTGAAACTGAATGGTAGTGTTTTCAGTTTGGAAATGATTGGCTTCCAGTGGGAAACTGAGAAATCTCTTGCATTGCCTTTGAATCTTGATGTGATAATAGGCATCCTGTAGATCTACAGAGCACATTCAATCACTTTTCCTCAAGAGATGCAGTATGTTATGTACTGTGGCTATCTGGAATTTGGTCTCTTTAGCAAAATCATTAAGGTGGCTGAGGTTCAATATTGGCCTGAAGTTCCCTGTCTTCTTTGAAACTAAAAGTAACCTGGAATAGACACCAGATTCTAACTGGCTGGGAGGACCTGTTGGATGAATCTTTTTGTTGCTACAGATTCCAACTGATCTCCTGGAGTATTGCAAAGCTTAAGTCTTTTCTTTGGGGAATGCAAAAAAAGGTTTGGAGTAGCCTCTGGTGATTATCCTTAACATCCATGAATTGGAAGTTATGGTTTACCAGGCTTGAGGATGTAAGCTTAAGCATCTTCTGACTGCCACCAGAGTGCAGCAACTATGTAACCCTTCAGGGATGCTAGTAGGGTTTCTCAGTGAAAGGACCACAGAAACTCTGGTTCTGTGGTCTGCATGTACCTCTTGGGTGATTTCCATTCGAATTTCTTCCTCTGCCTCGGGAAGGTCTATCTCCAGGAGCATCATGGTGAAAACCTTATGATTTTCTGAAGCACATGTTCTTACCTTCCCTTTGATTTTCAGAATAGGATCTTTGTGGAGTAGAGAAACAGATTCCTATGGCAGGCAGGGTCTTACCATCTTGTTCACTGCTGGTAAGCATCTCTTTTACCTTGGATCCAAAAAAAGCATGAAATTATTGAAAGGAGCATTAGTAAAGGATGTCTTGAAGCATTCTGCAAAATCAGAAGGCTGCATCCATGCATGGCAACACATTGTAATGCTTGTATCAGCTGCTTTTAACATGCCATCTGCTGCATTTGAGAGCAATCACATACTAACACTGGAAGTAGACTAAAGATTAGACATTTGTGTGTCCACTGTTTTTTGGATGTCCAATGGTAAGTTACCCAAAAGAGATTCAGACACCTCCTTGATCAAGTCTCTCTGGAAATGAGTTAAATGAGCAAGATGATTCAGCACCTGAAGTGCAAAGCTCACATGCATAAGTCTGTTTCTCTTGTCTGCCCAATGCACCAGATTCACTGTTAGGGGAATGGACAGATGAAATTTCTTCAGATAGTTCTTTCTTTGTGGCTACTGCTACCACCATGGCATTTACTGGAGGGCCCTTAGGCCAGTGGTCCCAGTCTTTTGAAGCTACAAAGATTCTGTTATGGCTTCTTGGGGATGGGCTCTGTAATGTCAGGGTCCTTCCAAGCCCTCTCTGCTATGAAGTCTGTCAAAGCATTGGGGGAGGACCACCCAGGATGCAAAGGAGCCAGACCCAAAGGCTTCAAGGAACATGGACGTAGCCAAAGAAGGTGTTTCAGTTGACTATCCCCCTTCTGCTTCATCAATTCTAGGATGTCCACAAATTTGATGTCTTCTAGGTTGAGACCTGGGGATCCTTCTCCCTTATCCAAATATGTGTTCTCAGTGACCGATTCAGGCAAGAAGTTTATGTGCTTCTGTTTGCACATCTGTTTTCATGGAACATGTCTCTGGGGTTCTGATGGAGACATGTTGGAATTAGACAGGAGCTCAAATGTAAAGCTATCTCAAAGCCTATGGATTTTGACTGAAGCTGTCAACTCAAATGAGAAGAAAGAGGCACAGAATCCATTGGGTGTCATGACAGAGCCAAACTAAATGCATGCACATACATTCTTGGACTAGGCAAGGTCCTTTCCACAGACTCAAAAGGTGCCTCTGCCATTGGACCCAAGGAAATACTTCCTTTGTCAGCTTACTTGGGGAGTCTCCCAGCTCCAAAGGAGATCAGTTTTGAGGAAGACCTCGGAGCTGAGCTTTCAAGTGCAGAAGTACTGAGAAGGAATGGCTCTAAAAACATCTATGTCAACTCCCCATCATTGCTCAAACTCCAACATTTTAACTTTGGAACTTATCTCAACCCAGTAGTATCAAAGTGGAGATAGTAGGGGATGAAGGCGAAACTGAAGTTTCTAGTGCTGTCAGATTTAACAGAGGTGCACCAGAGGGATTCAAACCCATGGAGATCATATCCAAGCAGAGAGTCAGTTTCCAAGCAAAGTGTGATTGGTTGATGGTCCTGTTTCCAGCACTCCTTTTAAGATCAGTGCCAGAGGACCATCTTGTGGAGGGGTCTTGTGCCCACAGGCAAAATATCAGATCATGCTGTTAACCATGGAAATATGTGCTGACATCAGCTAGCATGACATGCAAACATAGAAGCATGGAGACTGCCACACAGAGCATTACTATTTTCAATATCTGTGCTAACATATACTAATGACAAATATGTACCACAGATCACATGTTGAAGCTAGTCACCTAGGTCAGAGAAATGACCAGGAAAAACCCAGTGGCATCAGACATTTAAAAAAAACACCTACAGATTGGTCAGTGGTCTGCACAGTAGACATCATTGCCACAGGTTCAGAATGACACAACAGGGCACACACTGGATTAACCTGTGAAGAAAATGAAACCATTGTCATCTATGTTAGCATGTCTGTCATGAGATTTGTGGATATTATCAGATTAACTTGCACTGTATGCCAGCATGTCTAATTGTGAAATGTAAATACTTTTTTTAATCGTTGAGTATTTCCATATTTATACAGAATGTTTTAAAAAAGTTGTCAGTGTTTTGATGCATTTCTAACTGCACATGCTTGAGAGAGACATTCTAAAGTGCTGCGGAGAATCAGCTGAACAGTAGATTATGTCATTAGAATGTTCCTGGTTGCTAGGTGATTATTATTGAACAGCTGATTGATAGGAAAAAGAACTTTTTCAAACAGCTGACTGTTTTTTTTAAATAAGACAGTTGAGACTGTTAAGCTGTGCAATTTGTAAAGTGCTGAGCAGTTTGTGAAGAGCAGCTGTTTGTGAACAGTTTCAGTCAGTTACAGTGCTGTGCAGTGATACCCAAAGAAAAGGGAACTCACCAAAAACTGTAAACCTGCCTTTGCCTTGCTGTTATGTGTTGAATTAGATCAGGAACATTAATCTCTAGTTAGATTAGGAAATCTTAGTTATTTTCCTAAACTGATGGACTTCTGTTCTACAGTTTAATTTTAGATTTCTGGTGATTGAATTCTGGTGTTTATTGAAAGTTATTGATTTGCATTCTTGTAACCATTTTACTTATTATTAAATGTTTTTCATCACTTTATATTGTGGCTGAAAATCAGTGTGCTCTTTAGAGATTAGATAGTGCTTATACCTGTTTGATAGCCCCCCAGGTCTCATCAAAGGTCTGGCTGCTCTGGTCATAGCTATCATTTATTTTGATATTTAATTTTCATAATTGGACACCCCTTTCAAAGGCCATGAAGACACTCTGATTGGTGGCAGCATTACTGTATTACTTTGGGGAAGGGACACAGCCAGAACTCTGTTCATGCTTTCCCAGAAGTGTTGGGATGTGTAAGATTTAAATTTACTTTGAGTGTGAGTGCATCAGAGGTCTTAAACTGGGAAACATTGCTCTGAAGTGTGTAATAAGGAGTTACATTAGGGGTGGGCAGAAGTATGCAGTCCAGTCCCAGATTATAGAGCATGTTCCTGTTGTGCTCTTAGGGGAAAATTGTGAAATATTATTCCTGTTTAAGTAGCAGTCTCACACTGGAGTCAGTAGTGAGGACTGAAGCTCCTTAGTTACTGACCCCAGAAAGTGGGGGACATCACATTAATTGTTGGCAGTCCGGTGGGGTATTAGCCTGGCATCACACAATCATCAGTGTTAATCTAATGCAGTCTAGACCACCAACACTGATGGATCATCAACACTGTGGTCCTGGCTGCCCCTACCACATCTGGTAACACTTGGTCCATGGTGCTATACCAAGGAGCTGGATGCGGTGACACTAGCATTTTGGGACACAGTATGAGTAGAAGCAGTAGTTATGTGTGTCTGGACACAACTACTAGGCTCACAGTTCAGAGACCAACAGCAGATGTGCATGCATGTTGCAGCACAGACTTTGATGCTTGAGGGCTATGTGTGGTTCTATTGAAAGGAGATCTGCCTCTTCCCACTGGAGGTAATCTACTCAGTAAAGGTAGGGCACATAACACCCAGTTTGTAAAAAGGCACTGCTCTTGTACTGCTGTAGCAAGGCTTTCAATAGAGCATGTAACTGATACCACACTGTCATGCTGTGCTGCCATTGCTGCCATTACCTCTCCATATTTGCACTCCTGACCTTCATGTAATATGTAATACACACAGCTAGTGTGCTACATGATTGGTGGCATGGCCAGGTGCATGCAGGCCAGAGCCATGACAATGTTGTGAATATTCATTTATAAACAAACACCCTCTGACATCCATCCATGCTTATCAGCTACACTCCCATATGTAGTCTGATGGGCAGTGCTGGTCTGTCAAGAGTCACCATCATTACCAAATTCTAGTTGGGATAGTGAGTCTCAATCATCATTGTTTGTCATCTGATGTCTTCACATCATCAAAATCAACGTCCACATTATCCTCCCTATAGGAGGCTACACCATGCACCATGTCTGTTTCCTTCCAGGCTGGGCAATGAATGCAATGAATGTGGTGGTCCATGTACTTTGTGTCATACTATCAGAGTGAGGCACTTCACATCCCACCTCAGAATCAGAGTGTGGGATACTGGAGGAGGCATTTGGTAGATGTGCTACAAAAAGAGACAAATGGCACATGCTACATACAGAGGTTTAATGATGCAGCATTGTACTGGAATCTGGGACAACTATATAAATACAAAGCTAAGCATGTTATGGACTTACCAGATCATCATGGCTGTGGATTGTTCAGGGACCCTATAACAGAGATATGCCATGTCATTTACATATTAAGCAAGTATGACAGATAATTCCTGGGATTCAATAAGCCATTTTTCCCTGCAGGAATAGAGCAGCAGCTCCTGCATTAAATATGGCCACCAAGCAATCCAGTAAACAAGGCTGAGAGCATGCATGAGCCTGCCAGCACTATTCTTGCACCAATACCACTGAATTATGCTAATTACCTCATTTGCTAGTGAAAACCATGCAAATGAGATGAACTAGAGATTCAGTAAAAGGCAGGCATCCATGCAAGAACAATGTGAGGTGCGGAAATGTATTTGGTTACAAATAGAGTACATTTCTGCAAAAATCAAGCATGTATTATAATCATTAGGCATGTCAATGGCCAAAAATATGGCCGTTGGCTTGGAAAAGAGTTGCAAAATTATAAAAATCAAAGTTTATTTTTTGGGGGCCAATTTCAACCGTTTAAGCATAGGGCAGCGGTGTGCAAATTGGATTGTGCCGAAAATAAAAAAAATGTGAAAAGACAATTTTAAGTGAAATCTGCATTTTGCTATTATAGTGTATGGCATGCAGAATCAAAACAATAACAGGTAACACTGGTTGCTAAGGAGGAAGGCTGTGGTGTAGTGGTGTAACCAGGGACTAAGGCAGCGGGGTATGCAAATGAGCAAATTTTACTAAATCACTAAATGGGAGACCATTCTTTGGTTGAACCTAACTGTGTAGGAGCTATAATGCAGTGGTGTAAGCAGGAGAAGCAGCTGACATGAAAAGGGGTGTGTCATGCTTGGTGTAAGCACATTGGAGCTCCATGGCTCCCATTTAAGCTTAGCTAAGCACAGCTAAGCAATGGGGTGTGTCTGAGGCTGTATTGACTTATTCCATGAAATGAAGAGCATGTTTGTGTCCAAGAGAGGGCTCTTTTCTGCTTCAAAGTGTTTACTTGTAGCTAAACAGGTTTATGTGGTATGCACCAGGTCTAAAAAAAAAAAACAAAAAAAACAGGAAATAGCAGAACTGTTTACATTTGGGCAGTGGGTTTGCCCGGTGTGCCTTGGGGCTTAAAAGGAATGGAAATGGGAAGGAAAAAAAGGGAAATAGCAGAATAAAAGCAATCAAGTACAAATAAAATAGCAGGCAGGTGAAATGTATCATAGCCAGCCAATCATACAGGCAACATCTGCAGTACAACAGCATAAACTGTACAAACACCTTTCGGTCTGTTTTTTTCCCAGAAATTCTGCACCATTGGTATACACACTCAGGGGAATTTTAACTGACAATATAGTGCTAGAGGCTGATACATCCATATGTGCTACAGGCTGAGGGCAGTGAGGAGCATAATGCTGGCAACCGCCCCAGACTGAGAAGGAGGAGAAGAGTGTTCAGACTGAGGGTAACCTTCCAGGGGCTACATGCTCTGGAGATTGTAGAGCGCTACAGGGTGGAAAGGGACATACTTCAGCAACTCATTGAGCTGTGTCGGCCTCACCTCAGACCCAGAGCCAACAGAGAGGAACCCATCCTAGTGGATACCAAGGTATGTGTAACCTTAGGAATACTAGCTACAGGTACTTTCCAAAGACCTACTGGGGACATCATGGGGGTCTCACAGGCATCTGCATTCAGGATACTCCACCAGTTCCTGGATGCCATGCTACCACTTACCAGTGAGCACATTTACTTTCCCAGCACCCGTGAGGCATGGACCAGCAATATGTGCCTCTTCCACTGTGCAGCAGACTACCCAGAGGTACTGGGTGCCCTAGACTGCATGCACATCTACACCAAAGCACCACCCAGTGAGCAGGGTAGGGTCTACCTAAACCACAAGGGCTTCCACTCCATCAACTGCCAGGTTGTGTGCATTATCATTAATGTGTGTGCTGGCAGCCCTGGAAGCTATTATGACTCCCACATCTGGCATTCCTCACAGCTGTATCAGGGATTTGCCAGGGGGCACATCCTGTATGGCCATCTGGTGAAGGATGCTGGCTATGCACTGGAGCCATGGATGATGACACCCATCAGAAATGCACACACACCCACTCAAGAATGCCATAATGAGGCACACGCACAAACCAAGATCATTATAAAGCATGTGTTCAGGATGCTCAAGTCACAGTTCCGCTGCCTTGACATATCTAGTGGAACCTTGCAGTACTCTCCAGCCACATGTGCACACAAGTTCATACTATGTACCATGCTACACAATATGATCCTGCAGATATAGCTGCAGCAGGAACACCATGGGGAAGACCACAAAGCCCCCCAGCATTGCCAAGATCCCCACAGGCACAGAGGGACCAGAGGAAGAACCCCCTGAGCCAGTCCCTGTAGGCAGAAGGAGGCATGCTCAGTATGCCCTGGCCTTGGCAAAGAGGCAACGCATAGCACACACACTGACATTATAGGTGCCCAGGGATTGACACCTCTCTCTCGCACACATAGTAAAATGGATGACACACACATCACACTACCTGTAACTTACCATGTATAGGCAGTGTACTGCATGCATCTGACATAGGCAGCCCTCAGGCACCATCCTCACAACTGCCACAGGCACAAGGTAAGTCAGTGTTCTTAACAATAACAGTAATAACTTCTTAACAATAAACGAATGTATTAGTATGTTCTGGTAGTATACCTATGGTATTGCTGCATGCATGCAAGGGAATGAGGTGGCCTACTGGGATAACAGCAGACAACTGACAGCTATGTGGGACACCTGGAAATGTTTGCCCAATACTGGCCTCTCCACACTATGCAGTAGTACCAAAAGTAACAAATCTCACTGCAGTATATGTGGGGGGCCAACTAACTGGGGGGGGTTATAGGTCACAGGCATGGATGTCAGTGTCGGAGTTCAATACTAACCCCTCAGCCAACAAGTCAATTGTAGAAAACCATAAAGAAATGTCTGGCAAAGGCCCACAAATGGTGACAATGATGAAATACCCCCCTACAGACTTACACAGTGATAGCACAGCAGGTCTTGCAGTTGCAGTAAGGCTCTGAAGGGTAAGAAGGCTGAAACTCAAATGTATGCCATCACAATCTGACCTATGGTCTTTAGTGATATGCCGCTATTCTCCAAGACAGGGCACAATACTATGCTAAATGGAACCAAAATGTAAAGCAAATATCAGCACCGTCTATGCAAATGTGTACAGTTGACAAGTGTGCCCTCCCACCCATATTCCCATAGAAATGCAGTAACATGTATGTTTACAGGGAAATAGCAGCAGAATGCACATTGCCAGGACGGTCTAAATATACACAATAACTTGCATGTCCACAATACGCAGGGGTCAATGAGCTATGTATATGTGTGGTTAATACTGTCAGGATTTGGTCAGCACTTACTCCCAGCTGTTGTGTTGTAGTGGTCTAAGTACAGTGCTGTCTTTGATAGGGCTATGTCCAGAGAACTGCAGTGCCAACTATTATGCATGTCAGCTACATATGGTAGGAGATGTACACACTGTTCAGATGTCAATATCTGTTAATGGAGGAAAGCTGTACAGGTCATGGAGAGGGGGGCCACACATATGGACAGTACACAGCTTGGAGTAACCTACACAGTGCCTACCATACCTTTCAGCTGTACAGACCTATTGCAGAGTGTCCAGAGGTTTGCATAATAATTGTGGTCTGTATAACATGAAATAGTTGTTGCCTGGCAATTCATTGGCAAATCATGCAAGACTAAGGTTAGAAAATAATGACAGACTCCATACCCTAAAGAAACATGCATGTTAATGCAAAACCTGTTATTAAATCACATTTCTAGGTTTGTAAGGCCAATACTTACAAATGGTCCCTACATATAGGCATCTGGTCCCCAGTCACTTATGGCTTTGTCCAGATGTCTGGCTCTCAGAAGTTGAGAGGTATGGTGCCTAGTAGGACAGCAGGTACCTGAAGGCCAATGTACTGCCAATGTATAAAAGGCTGCCACCTTTCTGTGTCAGCACTGACAACATGTTACTGACCAACAGCCATACCCCTAGAATGACACAGGTTGTCACAGAAGGAGCACAAGAATGCCTTGTATATCTGTTAATCTTGTCCTAACATTGCATTTGCCTGCCAACTATTTGCAAAACAAGAAAGGGTCATGTCAAAACAGCAGTGGTAGATAGTGGGGAAGCAGACATCAAACCCATAAGAGCAAACAAGCAATTACCAAACCAGTCTCCCAACTGTCTATGTTTGGCAAAACATTATTAACACCCTGTCCCCATGTGTGGGCTTTTATCTGACTGTCATATTCGGGCCTGTGCAGATGTCAGTCTGTGATGGTATGATATCTAGGCCCAACTGTAGCCTCATAATAACATATAGCAACACAAATCGTCTAAGGACCACAGCAAATGGAGTGGTGCAATGATCGACAACCTGCTAAATAGGTACACTCAGAGGTGTGATGTCCACAACCCTGTGTGCGATGTAATGGCATGTACCCCACCCACATCAGAATTACAAAAACATAACAGCAGCTGCTGTGGCCAAAGCCTGTGACTGGACTACAAAAGGACAAAGGGACACACATAAGAAGAAGGGGAACCACTGGCCAGACAAATGGAAAATGTGCACACCAGAACAGATTGTGCAGTAATATAGGTGCCATGCAGTGTAAGGAGCCAGTAAATAACACCTGCAAATGCACAGCATACACCCATGTAAGTGGAAGTCTACAACAAAATAAAACCCAAACAATGGACACCTCAGAGGCAAAATCACATGAGAACTCCACAAACCTATACACCACAGACCATGTAGATTCCACACACAAGGGTCTTGCAAACACTGAGGCCTTACCCCAAACTCCTACCCTACACAGATAGGCTAACAGCATTGTCCTTCTACCCCATTCCATACAGACTCTGCTGAAGTGACCCTTGACTGGCATATAAAGCAATCCAGACCCTTCTGGACTGAGACTCTGCATGCAGACATGTCTTAACATGTTCTAGACTCTCATCTTCATGGGTTATAAGGGCTTCAGGGCCAATACCCTACTAACGTCATAGCAAACCACCAACCTATACACAACTGTTTGTCAGTGGTTCACCACATTACTCTGCACTTGTCTGCCACTGACATACCTGGATGTCGCAGTGATATGTGGAATATACTACACATAGAATGGACATGTCTGAACAGTAAAATGTACTCTGTACCCACAACCCTACCTCCCAACCTCTGACAGCAAAACATCTGGACAAGGTCATAAATAAAAGTGGGACAAAGGCACAATGATAGGCATGTGTTGTAAATATTGCTCTTACATAATGAGAAAGTTGGTAGGATGAGTGTTTTTTCATTAGCAGGAGTTGTCTGAAGGTTATGAAGTCCGCTGAGACACTAATGTCTACCATTATTTTATAATGTCTGTCTTCAATTATATGCAACTGACTTGCCATAAAAATGCAAGTTTATGTAGACTGGATGAAACTTCTAGGCAAACACCTGGACATTCTGCCAAAAAATGTACAGTTGAGAGGTATGGCCACACCAGGATATGACTTTTCAGATAAGAAGGATACCACACAAGCAGGAGATTCCCAGCCAGTATATCACCAAATTGCTGGACTGTTTACACAGATTTATCAGTCAACCAGCTGTGGCCAGACCTCTCAAACGGCCTTTCTGGGCAAGAATGTATATAGCCGGGCTCATAATATTGGTCTGTGCATCATACATCTTGTATTCCTCTGGTAAAGCACTGTGATGATCTGAGGATGTCTGTCACTAGGTAATGACACAATAAATTGCAGTGCCAGACTCCATATATGTACGAAAATGTCTGCTAAAACAAACCCAGTACCCCTAGGTATGGCTGTAGCACACAAAACCCTGGACCGGAGTACACCTATCTCTGGAATAGAGTCCCACTCTCACTATAGAAGGTCACACTGGGCATGCTCCTACACTTAGAGAATCACAGGTCATGTTGGACCCCACATTGGACTATATGACTGTATTGTGTATATATGTCTTTGCATACAGACAGCTATGTACACCTTAACTGTCCTTACACACATCCATCAGATATGATTACCCTCAGCTAGCTGTAGGTGGCCCTTATGTGATATATCTGCATCTGTTGTGTGTGATACACACACACACATATATATATATATATATATATATATATATATATATATATATATAGGCAACAGATAACAATATGTCAAGCATACACACACATAACATGTGGGGAAGTGAGAGCCAGACAGTGATAGAGAGAGAGAGACACACACAGGGACACACACACAGAGTGAGTCACACACATGGATACCCTGAATGGCATAGAATGATGTCCTGCTGTGTACAGTGGCATACTAGTCATAAGCAGTCAAATGTGCCAGCATGAAGGTGAGCTCCATTGTGTAATAGTACTGAGGTAGGTGGGGGTTATAATATCACATCACGTGTGTGTGTGTGTGTGTGTGTGTGTGTGGTTTATGTATTAGCAGGCTTCCCACTCAATACACTTCCCATTGCCCTACTTCACAAGATCTGCTGCTGTCATTCACCTTAGAAGTACCATTGGACACCTATCAGTCTTATAAGCTCTGTAGTGCATGTGATAACTGCATAACACTATAGTACAAATAACTAGATAGGTATGGATTCTAATCTCAGTCCTAGCAAAGTTTGTGTGAGAGTGAATGTGTGTTTTTAGGTGAAACAGTTTTAGGCCATTCCCACACAGTACACTTACCAGTGCCCCAATTTAGCAGTCCTGCTGATGTCATTCCCCTTAGAAGTATCTTTGCACTGCCACAGCCCTACAAGCTCTGTGGCACGTGCAATGACTATGTAACCGTATAGTACAAATAACTAGATAGGCAGGGGTTCTAGTCCCAGTTCTGGCAAATTGTGTGTGTGTGTAGATTGAAGTATTTGAGGACTTTCCCACCTAGTACACATCCCAGTACCCTACTTTGACAGTCCTGATGATGGCATTCACCTTAGAAGTACCTTTGGGCACTTGTCAGTCCTGTAAGCTCTGTAGCATGTGTGATAACTGCGTAGTACTATAGTACAAATTACTAGACAGGCAGGGGTTCTATTCTCAAGCCTGACAAATATCTGTGTGTGTGTGTGTGTGTGTGTGTGTGTGTGTGTATAAATGTATGTACAAGAGTTTGTAAAGTGTGTTTGCTTGTAGGATGAATTATTTTGAAGACTATTCTACCCACAACACTTTCCAGTGCCCTACTTTAGCAGTCCTGCTGATGTCATTGCCCTTAGAAGTACCTTTGGACAGCACTCAGCCCTACAAGCTCTGTGACACATGTATTAACTAAATAATATAGTACAGATAACTAGATAGTAAGGGATTCTACACTCAGTTGTGGCAAGTGTGTGTGTGTGTGTGTGTGTGTGTGTGTGTGTGTGTGTGTGTGTGTAAGCATGTATGTTTGTAGGGTAATGCATTTTGATGCCCTTCCCACTCAGTACATTTCCCATTGCCATACTTTACAAGAGCTATTGATGTAATCACTTTAGACATACCTTGCGACACTGTTAAATCCTATAAGCTCTGTGACGCATGTGATAATTGTGTAACACTGTAGTATACATAACTAAATAGGTAGGGGTTCTAATCTCAATACTGGCAAATGTGATACTGTGTGTGTGTATGAGACTCATATCATCCGTGTGTGTGTGTGTGTGTGTGTGTGTGTGTGTGTGTGTGTGTGTGTATAAGTATGCATGGGTGAAACTCATATTTGCAGGGGTGTGTGGATTATACCATTTTGAGGTATGTACCACATAGTACATGTCCCATTGCCCTACTTTACAAGGCCTGCTGATGTATTTCACCTTAGATGTACCTGTATACACTTGTCAGCCCTCTAAGCTCTATGGCATGTGAGAAAGCTGCGTAATACAATAGTGGAAATAGTTAGATAGGTAGGGATTCTAATCTCAATACCGACAACTATAGTAGTGTGTGTGTGTGACGCTTATCCCCTGTGGCTGTTGTGTGTAGGTTATACCATTTTAAGGCCTGTTGATACCCTACCCATGACATTACTTTAAAGACCCTGTTAATGGCATCTACCTCACATGGACCATGTAACACTATACAGCCCATACCAGTCATCTGTACAGATGTACATGAGATATCCACATGTTTGCAACCTGTATGTGGTCTGTGTCCCCTGACAATGAGCATTCCTGTGATATCATTGCCAGATATGTCACAGTTACCATACTGACGCACATGCCAGCATCAGACATCGTACCTGACTGACACATCATGCTGAGACAAACTCTGTCACACTATCACTTGTACAGGTATGTAGGAGCAGTAGACAAGACCAATCATTATGTCTGGTGGGTCATCCTACCATCCATGAAGGCATTCGCAAGATTAGATGTTGTAAGAGGTTATGTGTTATGTCCCAGGCATATAACGTATGTGGAGCATTGCATGTGTATGCAGCACTATAGTACATACAAGTGGATACATAGGGTTACTAATATATATTGGCAACTGTGTATGTGTTTCTGTATGCACAGCCTCTGTGGCTGTCTTCAGTGTGTGTATGTGATGGCTATACCATTTTGCGTGCCTCTTCCACCCTGTGAACTACCCATTGTCAGCCCATACAGATATCATCCATCATACAAGCAAAGTTACACAGTTTCTAACACCAAGCCACTGTGGTGCAATGGTCGCATCATTGTGTATTGTACATTACTAGATGGGTAGGTCATCTAGTCTGATAAGTGTCATCTCCATATGCATGTGTGTCTCAATGCATGTCCCCATGCAACGGTGTGCGTGTGTATGTGTGAGATGGCTCTAACATGTTAAGGGCCTCTAAACCCACCATTGGCAATGATAACAGCCCCTGCAGTTGTCAGCCATTTCAATAGTAGTGGCAGACACTACCACACTGCAGTACTGCCATGCTATCTGTGTTATGTGTCTAGCACTATTGTTCATAAGAATGTGCAGGAAGGGGCTGTGCTCAGCCCTTTGTCAGCTGCCCCATGTACAGGACTATGACTCTGTGTGTACTACCAGCACAAGAGACCAAACATGCATATGAGATAGCAGACACACATGCTGGTGATTGTCAGGTTAGACTAATACAGGTTGACCTGTGTCAGGAATACATACCCCAAACCTCTCATACACAGTATCAGGCAAACCCTCATCAACTGCATGATGGTCGCGTGGATGTGACAGAAATGGCAGGGACAACAGGTACTGATAGGTGAATCTGTTGCAGTGAACATAATGGCTAAGCTGGTGAGGGACCTAGCGTCAGTACTCAAGTAACCTCCTCTGTATGTGTGAGCCTGTGGTCCTACAGAACACCCAGGTGACATGTATGCAGGCTAGGTGGCTGTGTCAAGGGTATGTATGCAAGGTCATACTGTCTGCCACAATTGACCCTCACACACTTTTACATGTAAACACACCTGGCAAACATGTACATATACAGCTGTACCTTGGCTATGAGAAGGCCACTGTGTTTCCACTCCTCCTTACTCATCATTGCTACTGTCAGCAGGCCCACTCCTGCAGACACACAGACACCTGAAACACAACCAGAATACAGTATGTGACCCTACAGTCAGTCAGCAGTACTGACAGCAATAGTGCATCATGGCTAACAAGGTGCATACACCTCGATGTGTGCCCATAACTACTGCCAGCAAACACCTTACACAGCATGACATTGCTACACTGTACCATAGTCACCCTGTGCATCAGTCCCATATGAGCATGTCTGTGCATCTATGGTATGGATAACAGGGTTTTGGCACACATATCATCACATGCACAGGGTGTGGTATTGGATTTCCAGAGGCCTAAGCTGGGCCATATGGCTGACATTGTGTGTGTGTGTGTGTGTGTGTGTGTGTGTGTGTGTGTGTGTGTGTGTGTGTGTGTGCCTGGAGGAGTGATGTTCAACTGGCCATGCAAAGGACCTGTGCATGTCTGGTGGTGACTGGCATGTGATAGGAATGTGTGAGTATTTGTCTGCACACCATCCAGCGATGTGGATGCCCAGCACAGGTTTATGTTGGACAGCCATGGGCCATACATGGCAGGATGTACAGTTTCACTGTCTTCCAGCAGGGATGTGGTAACTGGTTCTACCAGGAGTATCACTGGCATCTCCAGACCCAAGGACAGATGCAGTACTACTCCCTGATGGTGACTGCTGTCTGCTGGACCCATGTCCCTGATTGGGATTGGCCAGGACAACATGCCTATGGCCTGCTCTGGTGTGGACAGTACCCTCACTTCAGTAGTGTTGTTGGTACTGCCACTATGGGACTGTGAATGTTTATGGGCACGTGGGCTCACAGCTGATCATGTTGATGACCTACGTCCACCTGGCCGATGCCCTAGTCCCACCACATACTCAAGTGCAGACATTGCACAGTCGAGCAGTAACAATGTCTCACCCCACTGTCTATCCACAACATCAGCAAGATGATGTATGGCATCACAAATGCTGTGGAGGTCATCACACATGGTAGGGAGCACTGCATTCATGATTCTGACCATCTGTCTGGTGTTGCAGTCAGTACATGCCTGTGCCTCCATGATGGACTGTGGCATGCTTCTGGTGACACCTGCTGTGGCAGTTGTGACAGAGGCCTGATGGGCAGCAGTCCTCTGTCGTGCACCCCTGTCCATCTGATTGTGTGTGGCATCACCTGCTCTCTCTCTATGGCTGGTGTCTACACTCACACTCTCCATACTCAACACACTAGCCTGTTCCATGCCACCACCCGTAACCTGTCCATTATCCATTGCTGCTAAGAACTGGGCATGTGTGGGAACATGGTGGGTTAAAGTGGAATACCAAATAATGGCACTGATCCAGGCAGCGACAACCCCACCCATGCCTCACTATGACCACCACCATCATGGGAGACACTGACATCAGGTTGTGAGGGGAAGGGACACCAACCCCTGTGTTCACTTGTGAGGGGAGCACAACATATGTAAATTAATAGCCTGCAGTATTATATTTGCTGATACACACACACACACACGCACACACACACTCTTGGTACAGTCTGGCATAGCTGTAACATCTATGGGCCCTTCAGGGGAGACCTTATGGTATTTCTGCCTACCACAATTCAACTCTTTCACTGCTACTGTCAGGCCACAACAAAGGGTGACAAATCCTACTGTGTGATGGGCCTAGTAGCAGAATTGTAATTGTGGCCAAGACCAAGGCTATTGGAGTGAGCTATACAGTGTCACCAAGTGCATATGCATGTACTGTAAGAGCTGACTTACTGCTATACAGACCACACACTATGACAAAGTGTAATGATATGTGATGATAACTGATGACAGGACAAGACTATGCACTATCACTGCAGTACCTACACAATTCAAACTCACAGGGATTCATTTCAGACAACATTCTGCAATACATACAGGAAACATGTAATGTACTAGATGCATAGCCTCATAAGATGATACCAGGCTATTGGCCCTGATGCTCTCATAAGCCTGGCCCAGACTTTTGCCCATGCCGCTTGCAAGCCCACACCTGTTTCCCCTGTCCAGCTGGGACACACGCGGGATCCCAGGGTTGTCTCATCTATTTCCCATGCAGTCGTCCAGCTTCTTCTTCAAGAAGGCTATACACATATGCTGCTAGACATGGGGAGGAAGTGTATTTTACAGACAGTGTATTGTGTGGGACAATACACTATCCTGACAACAAGTACTATACATGTCACAGACCAGATGAGGGCCTTGCATGCATGATGTGTGAGTGCGGTTTGTCTTACAGATATGCAGAAACCACATCAAGGCTGGTTTTGGACATGGCCTTGTATGCCAGACACAGGTCACCTATGAGCAGTCTGTATGAGACTGAGTACAGGGACAGGGCTGTCATCCTGACTGTACAAGATAGGTGTTGCAGACCCTGGATTTGCCTGGTCAGGAACCTCTGTGGTCTCTGCAACTGCTGCATTTGCTTGGCAAGGTACATGCCAAAGGAGCTATTGTACTTGGTAATGCGTTTGACAAGGATAGAGCACAGGGATGTTGTGGCCTCCTGGTTCCTGGATGACATACCCGTATTTGTGAGGTGGGCCTTGTAGACAGCCTTTCGTACGATGGTGCCCACACACTGGGAAACTGTCAGGTTGCTACCAACCTTGGTGTACAAGTCACTGCACACCTGATTGCATGCTCAGTACATTATTACTGTCATAATTAGTGTGGATGACATCTGTCACAGCAGGGAGAAATATGCATCTCCTGCCATTCAGTTTGTGGCAATGCTTCTTGCACCAGTCATTATTTGGGTGAAGGTCTCTTGGGTGATGCTCACATCAGTAGGGGAATGTAAGACAGTGGCCAGCTCTTGCAAGCATCTGTACACCTGGTCAGCCACAGACCACTGCTTTTGTCCTGTACCTCAGATACATATATCTCAAACACTAGAGGCTCCCAGGCCAATCCTTGGGGGTACACAGCTTTGGAAGACTCTACTACTAGAGGTGGGTTCCACTACTTTGACCGAGTGAGGTGGGTTCCACTACTTTGACCGAGTGGGTGCTATCATTGAGCCAGTTAGCTACCCATCTGGTAACATACAGGTTGATGCCTAGCTGTATAGGGGTATGTATCCTGGCCACCTGGGGATTATTGTGAGAGAATTGGGCTAGGTGAAGGTAGGCATTGTTCACCATCTTCCCCTTGTCCTTGTGTTTGTTGGCCACTTCAGAGAAGTTGACCAGGTTTAACAGTCCTGATCTCCCTTTGACAATACCATACTGTGTGGGCTCAGGCATTTTGAGGTTGCCAATGTCCCTGATAATAATTTCCTTGATATTGCCTTTCATGCCCCTACAGGGCAGGCTAGTTAGGCTGATGTGCATATGATTGGCTGGGTCGATGGATTGCTCCACCTTTGTGTATAGGGATGACAGTGACTGTCCTCTGTGCAGATGGGATGACAGTAGTTCTCAGGCTTTGACTGACTACAGTACATAATGGATCTGAGAGCTCATGTCTGTGTTCATGTAGGATGCAGCCAGGGATGGTATCAGGCCTATGGAGACTTCTCTGTGTTGCTTTTGAGAGAGCATTATGGACCTGCTTCCTGATGATGAGGGGAGGGGGACAGGTGCTGTGCATGCACATATATGCCGATGGGGGGATATTTACACTTCACCTGTCTGCAGCTGGTTGCCTGTATCCATGCAGTATATGTATGTGGTGTTATTAACCACCACTACAGAGCAGATTTGTGTGTTGCATCTGGGATTGCAGACACCTGTGTGTAAGGCCTAGTGATTGGCCTTAGTGGATGTGTCCAATTTGCACTCAGAAGTAATCTTAGGGTAATTCACCTGTGATCTTATTTGCTTGTGCAGGCGAAGGTGACATTGCTTCCAATAAGGCACCTGTTCCATCTTGGCACTGTCCAGCATTTATTTCTACCTATTATGGTATTTGTGTATTGCTGCTTTCCACCACAGATGTTTACTCTACCTTGAGGGAGATGATGTTGTCCTGTCAGGTATTGCTGAGTCCATACAGCTATGTAGGTGCCCACAGAGTATTGTTGTTTGGGCCTGGACACTACTGCTAATTCCAACTGATGGGACGTTGGTTGTGAAGCTACTTCTACCTGCTCTAAGAAGATTTATTGTCATTTATGTAAAGTTAATTATGTTTGCCCCTGACAAGGGGGGGGCAGGGGAGATGGTGACCTGAAAAGTGATGGCTATGTGGTCAGATCTTATCAAGGAGGATGACACTGTAGGAGTGCTACAGTGGCTACACATGTTGGTTAGTACCAGGTACATGATATTTCCACCTGTCATAGGAGTGTTGACTGGTTGATCCACTGCATTGCCACTGACAAAGCCAAGGAATCTGTGCATTCATGTTCAGGTGGCATAGGTCATGCACACTATTGTTGGGTAGTAGAAGTCACCCAGGAGCAGGGTAGACAACTGAATCCTGACAGATTCCAGCAAGCCACAATGGGTGTGGTGGGTATCCATAGTCATGGTTGAAGGCCTGTAGCTAGCTATGATTTGAGCAGGTGTTTTGTCAACTGTTAACTGCACTCGGGATGTCTCCCATGTGTCATACTGTTTGGCCAGCCTGATGGTGTGTATGTGTATGATAATGTTCAGCACTCCACCTTCTGTGGCTTTGCAGCCCTCCATTTGGTGTCTAAACATATGATGGGATGAGTAACTTGGCAAAGTTAGTGTGCTCTCCACAGCTACAATGCAGGTGTAAGTGACTTCACAAATGTCAGAATCCTACACGACAAGGTACGCTTGCATTGACATGGTTTTCATGCTAAGACACCTAGCTCCTGTTAAAGCAAGACATCTGCACAAAGGCACACATCACTGGTGGGCAAAGGCCAGAAAATGTTGTCTCTTTATGAATTTAGCTGAAACACACTTAGTTGCCTGCAAAGACGATGTTGCATTCACAGGTCTACTCTGCAGGATATGACATCTGACAATAAAATGTATGCTATTATGTTATGACTTCAGTATTTAATGGGTTGCCAGTGATGTGCCAGACAATACACAACTGTATGAGGCATTGATTACAAATATGAGGCAGACATGTGGCCAGTCTGCAAAACTCTGGACAGTTGTCAGGTATGGGCTCAGTATATAACATACAGTTCAACACACATTTCTGCGCCTGTTGTGTATTATGCACATACTCTATATAAATAGTGTCACATTTGTAAGACATGCATATGTATCATAGTAGCATTCACAGGTGACATATGACTATTTACAACATCCCAGGTAGCTGGCCTAGCAGTATCACACTCAGTATTGGACAACAGACACTCCAGTAGTAGTCATACATGAGCTGACCTTTGCTGGGGTGGCTCAAGGGCCAGAGATGTGATCTGTGTCAGTGCAGACAGGGCAAGCAGGAATGGCCATAGGTGCTGGAAATCAGCATGTGAGTTCAGCAGGTCTTGTTGTGATCTAGTGTTCAACTTCCTATTTGACGGTATTACATCCCCCTTCTGCATTCCATTACAAGCTTACGTGATTGACATACCTGTTCTAGTGCTGAAGAGTTTCCTCAGAGTAATGCAAATGCTTAGGTTTATCTACTCACAGTCTGTCTTTGAATAGATGGGTTCAGACCTGTGTTGCATAGACAGCAGCTTACCTTTTGTAGGTAATGCTCATGAGCAGGTGATGGCCTGTGCCTCAGTTGGTGTCTCCCACTTCCTACTTGCATCCATATCAGTTGTGTTGTCTTTCCATTAGCCAATGCCATAGCAACACAGTGCTATAATTAAGTCCTTCATGTGGGCCTTGCCCCTTTTTCTTGCCTGTGTGGAGGACATTATGGAGGTGTGGGGGCTACAGCTTCACAGACGGTAGGTGGAAATACCTCTCAGGACAAGATATGTGGAGACAGCCCAACAACATGGGGGACAAAACTTCAGAACTGGGTACAGATTGTAAGAAGGTATTGCTGTTATACACATAGAGGATTGCTAGATTAACAGAGTTGTCTGGACATGCATGTTCTGTGTGACATGGTGTCTGACAGTGATATGTCTCTGATATGCCTGTCAATTGTCCAGATGTCCACAGACTGCCCAGAGGTTTGCCTGTTATGTTTAGTCTGTTCCTCAGACGATTTCTGTTTTTGAAAAATCAGTAGGATAATGTGAGGATTGTCAGTAAATGTTGACATCCATTAGTGTTTCAGACATCATATCCTTCGGGGATGTTATGTTACAACAAACCCTGTAACACCAGCAACTGTTTCAGTTTGTAACACCATTATGTGAGATATGTCCCTCTTTTTGCCCCCCCGTCCCCCAAGTATGTCATGCTTTGTCCAGATGTCTTGCAGTAAGAGGTTCAGAGGTATGGTATATCATTATTTAGTGACTGCACTCCTGATATCATCCCAGTGACTTAGCAGAGCCCTTGAAATGGTATGCAGCAGTGGCCATAAATATGGTCCCACACCCTGGACATTCTGTGGAAATCTGTACAACTGAGAGTTATGTATGTCTGGCCATTGCTAACAGACTGCCAAGATTGTGTAGCAGTGTTGTGTGTAAATGTTTATTGAGCTGAGTTGGGAGAGTAGCAGATGTGAGTGTCATAGATCCTTTTCTATCTAATTGTGCATGCTGCTACAGTTGCTGGTGGTCTATCATGTGTATATGTTTGTAGGGGCAGACTGAGAAATGTCCTGTAACACCTCAGGATTCCAAGTAGACTGTGACTTGGGGCAGTATATGTCAGAGTAGTGTGTGACTGGCAATCAGGTTATGCTTGTTCAAACAGTCGTTCTACTCTAGAGTTCATTTGGGGTACTAGTATGTTGCTGTGACTGTAAATGGTTGTACATGGGCATTTTTGCACCAGTATCTGCTTTTCCCTACAGTTCTATCCCTGTAGTGCATGATATATTTGGAAATACACTGGTAATTTCCCAGAGCTGATTTGGGGTAGTGTCATGTTGGTCTTACTGTGGTTCAGAAGATGCTGGGTGAAATGGTTGGCAGCTCTCACTATTCTTCCTCTTCTGTTACATGACTGCAGTCATACCTCTCCACTGTCCAAATGTCTAGACACTGTCCCGATGTGTGGCTCATATGTTTGATCTGTTCCCCATTACAGTTGTGGGTTTCTGACAAACCACTGGGATGATGTGAGAAATAACATCAGTAAATGATGACAGTCATTTGTATTTCAGACCTGGAATATATCAGGAATTATATGTTAAACAAACCATGCTACTCAAGCAGACTTCTGCGTGTATAACAGCCATATTTCAAAGATTTCACTATTGTTTGCCCTTTATCCCCCCACTTTGTCAGGCTCTTTGCAGATGTCTTGCAGTAGGAGGTTGGTTATCTATCTATCTATCTATGTATATATATATATATATATATATATATATATATATATATATATATATATATATATATATATATATATATATATATATATATATATATAAAAATATCTATGTATAAATATATATATATATATATATATATATATATATATATATATATATATATATATATATATATATATATATATATATATATATATATATATATATATATATATATATACATCTATATATATATATATATATATATATATATATATATATATATATATATATATATATATATATATATATATATATATATATATATATATATATATAGTTATCTATATATATATATATATATATATATATATATATATATATATATATATATATGTATATATGGGTCTACTTCACATGGTCGACAGGCCATATGATCGACACTCATTTGGTTGACAATTCATTTGGTCGACAAGCATGTTATGTGGGGGGCTTCACCCCTCCACACCCCCCAATGTGGGCGGCTGTGCCCCCCACACCCCCCTAACTATATATAACAACTCCAGGGTCGCACAACATTGGGGAGGGGGGCAAATCTGCTTATCGACCAAATGAACTGTCGACCAAATGAGTGTCGATCATATGGCCTGTCAACCGTCTCAGGTAGACCAATATATATATATAAACACAATCTAAACACATCTTTAAGCATATTCTTTAACAATCTACAACCCCAATCAGACTTCAGACTTTTATGTTCTGAAACCTAGGAAACTGGCATTTTAAAATGTTTTTTATGGTTAGTCATTTTTATTTAAGTGCATATGTTATTGCAAACATTTCATTTTTTGAGTTGATATAATGACTAACTTTTTTTAACACCCAACTCTAAAGCACCACACCTTAGTATTAGATTTACTAATTAATTAATTGTATAATTGCCAGGCTATTTAATGGAGGTTACTGCACACTGCAATTTGTTCTCACTTGATAAAGCTCAGGATTGCCTGAGCGAAAGCGCTTGTGTGATTTTATCTGTGACTTTTGGAATACTTCAGAAATAAAAATACAGCCTTGTGGACTTTAGCAGAGTTCCGGTTCCTTTCTTCAAGGTCGTGGATTATTCTGTACTACGGATATGTATTTTTTCCCTAATGTTAAATGACTTTAGTGCATGATATGTTTGTAAAAACAATATAAATTCCTACAGTTCAAATGGTGTAGAGGAATGTTGCTGTAATTGTAGTGCACAGGGTCCTGGTTTCAAACTTGGAAACGATGACTTTTTTCATTAATGTTAAATGACCAGAATGCAAGATACATTTGTAAAAGCATTACAGATTCCCACAGTTTAGAATAGATGGTGTAGTGGTATGGTGCTCTGATTATAGTGCCGGCGTCCTGGATTTGAGACTTGGCAGCGCTGATTACTTTGTTGGTGGGCAGAGCAAGGGCTAATGGAGACAGAGTGATTCAGGTAATTTTAAGCAGTTGCAAGTGAGTTGCTCAGTTTTGTGTGAAGCTCAACAATGCTATGACACAGTTATGTCCTCTTAGCTTCACTTAGCGACAATTACTCCCGCTTACATCCATGGTAATTTTAATTAAAGAAAAGAAAAAAGGGTGATAGGAAAATGGTGAAATGTGGGCATGCAGGGGGTAAAACAGTAGGAAAACCAGCTAGGGATGTGTAGGATAGGTGTAGGAAAGAACCATAGCTCTACATTTTTTTCTGCTGCAACAGCTGTGAATAATGTGTAGAATTTGGAATTTATAGCCTCACATCCCACAGGGAGGGGTGTTGGCAACAGTCATTTGTAGAATAATTTGTGGGTAGATTGATTACTTTCACTGTACTTGGGGGCAAAATGTAGAGCTATGTATGGGGCAGTGATCTTTTTGTGGGACAGATGCCCTTTTTTAGGTGAGAGTGGAATGTTAGGGAAGGGCTGTATGTATGTTTGGGGAGGTAGGTTGGGTAGGGTAGGTAGCATTTGCATACAGACAAGATACACAAAACAGCAGACAGGGGCGGTATATGACACATGAGGGGTAAACATCTTGGACGGGAAGGGTGGTTGGGAATCAGAGGCCCATGAGCCCCCAAATGGATACAGTGGAACTGAGGTCCCCTCCCACGGGCAATCACCACTGCACCTTCACAGCCCTGGAGGTGGCTGTGCTGAGGGCTGGACAAGAGGGGCAGCCTGCCTGTTGAGGTGAGCCAGGTCGCCCTCCATCTGGTGCAGCTGCCCACCCAACTCAGAGCATAAGACACTGTGCACCATACCCCTGAACATTCTGCAGGTGACAGGCTCCTCCGTACACTGGCACCAGGGGGGGATGGGCTCCATCCCCTGAGGTGGTTCCACCCAAAGGTGGTGCAGGACCAGTGGAGGAGGATGTTCCAGGTTGGATCCCAGACATGCTGGGGCCCAGTGCCATGGCCAGATGGGGTGGGACAAGCAGATCTGCCAGGATCTGCCTTCCCAAACATTCTATCATGTTGTGGTTTTCACAGATATATTGGTTAGTCATGATCAACACATTGGAAAATTAGTTATAACAACAAGCATGGGTATTCCCCTTAACCCAAACCAACAAATTTGAAACAGTTGCATAGCAAACAGAACACATGCATAAATGGAACAACAGTAAGCATTTTAGCAGCATGCAAGTTACATTGATGGCAACAGGCCACCAGTAATGGTATTTGAACAAGGTATGTTAATATGCAACCAATGAAATATATGAACAATAATGGAACACGTATCCCAACAATAGGTTTTGAGAACAGCTTACCCATAGTTTATAATAATGATTATTGATACGATGATGGGTGGGAGGAGAAAATAAAAAGTCGATTAACAACTGTATCGGCTTCTGTTTTTCACAATAGTACTGCTCAACACTCTACAGGTCTGCCCTCACTTTACATCTACCTATGCCCCATATCTTCTGTGGCTGTTAGACTGTCAACCTGTAATGGTAAGGGGCAGATTGGGTGAACTGTGGCTACTTTACTTGAGGGGGGTTTTACATATCAGGGTTACATACTTGACAAGGAAGGGGTACCCTGCAATGATGTTGTGTGAGTCTGATACTAGCATAGTTCACCTGGATTCCTATCTGTGTCCAAGGTGATTGGCAGCAGTAACCACTAGCCCTGACAGCTTGACACTTGAGAGACATGAATCTGGAAGAGGGCATGGTGTGTTTACCTATCCTGCTGTCATTTGCAGCCATGGGGTTGGAAAGTGGAACAGTTGTACATGGTGTATTGCTATACCCTTCAAACAGCTACTACAAACATTTCATTACCTGTAAAACCGAGAAAATATCGGTTACCACTATCTGACTGTTTCTAAAAATATTCCAAATTTCTTGAGTTTATATATGCACATATCTCAGTACCACTTCCTGGATTTGAACTGTGTTTCGGTATGCTAAAATGAACTACAAGGCTGTTTCTCATCACACGTGGCTTCTGGGAAAGTGTTGTCTCTTGTTTGACTGTTTTCTGCCTAATACTCTGTGGGTTAGACAGTCTGACCTTGTAATCCTTGGATTCATGCATGACAGATAGTTACTGTACTGTGTAGTAATCCTTTGGACTTACATGATCTGGAAAACAAAGGTTAACACAAGGCACTGCAGCAGGGGACACACTATAATACAATTGACATTAGTATTCTGGGTTCAGATCTTAGTGCATAACATATGTCATATTTCATGTATATCTTGATTTACGGCTCCACACACTACTCTTTTGCATACTAGCTGATTCTCAGAACAACCTCTGTTAATTCATGCTGTCAAAGCCATATTTTCTGTGCAGAACCTGTACTCATTCTATTTCTACAACAACATACCAGAATAAACACAACAGTTGGTGATTTAGGTTTTTATTGCAGTTATATGACACAGTGCTCTATCTACTACTGCATATGCTGTTGATGACTATTAGTCTGGCAAACATTTCTTTAATCATTACACACAGAAGACAGTAAACAATTTACTCCTTCTTATTTATTTCACTATATACCAAAAGGTAAATCTGTACTCACCAGCCTGTCGGTGCATCCTTGTCAGTCTTTTGGCATGGGCCTCAATGTTCTGCAGTTGTAGGGTGAGAAACAAACATTATGCATACCTGTCTCTCACAGACTCAGGCTAGAATGTGGTACAGCTATATCTGGGATACTTACAAACTGCTGGAGCATGCTGGTCCCGAGTATCTTGGATACATTGGGCCAAAAGCTTCACCTTCCTACACTTTGGGTCAGCATAATGATGCCATACCTGCTCACCAGTTCAGAGGATTTCAGTGGCACTGGCGAGGTCACATAACAGATGGTCCCAGGCCTCCACTTTGCACTGAGAGCCCTGGTACTGGCCCTGCAGCAGTCTGTCATCATGGTGTTCTACAAGGAGTCCAGCCATGATGCTGGACTCTAGGATGCCCCATTGCTGTGCCTGAATGCGTGCTCCCTCTCCAATGCCAGACATGTTCCTGCAGAGATCAAACTACAACAGGTTATGACTGTATTCCCGCCTGCACGGTTTAAATAAGGTCATATTCCCACCCTTTGCTGTCATTAGACCATTTCAACGATGCTGAGCACAGTTTAGCAATGCGCAGATACGCTAAGCTAGTTTGAACAGTGCTTAAAGGGGTAAGTGCTGAGCATTGCTTAACACTGCACAAATCCATTTAGCTGAGCTGACTGCTGCTTAGCATTCACATTGAAACAATGCTTACACCGGCTAAGCATAGCTGTGCACTGCTAACCATTGCTCGCTTTTCATTTTTAAAAAAATATATAAGGATAATGACTTCATTAATCATTAATGACATATTATTGTGTATATGATTTACTTTACTTTACATCCCTCTATGTGCTTTCATTACAATACCATGAGTTGTGACTATACTTATGGGACACTTGTGTATACATGGGTGATTTCACATGCTATATGCACCCACACTTAGATTTTTGACAAGCTACCCTACCCTGGTTGACAAATATCAATTACTATATAATTTAAAATTAAAATAATAGTTTTAACACTGCTTTCCCATGTAAAAATAAAGTGCCTCACTTGGTACTTGAACCATGAATGCCTGCATGAAAAGCCAGGACTCTAACCACTACACTTTTTTAGCATTAGGATTTCAGCTGTATATTTTTATTCATCTCCTATGGGATGTTTAAGCAATGCTGAGCAGAGGGCTATAGCATGCACACCTGCTCAGCTACACTTAAACATACCTTAGAATGGAAAAATATTAATTAACCCACTTTCTTTACATGTATCTGCACTCCTTGTCAGTCACAGTAAGGGAAATTGGAAAGGGACACATAGGGACAGATTTTAGTTACTGATCTTACAAACTTAGGAAGTGTGACTGTGGTTTTCTAGTAAATCACTGGCAAATCACTTAAGGTTTAAGTCAGAACATACTGACAGACATTGGCGTTTCAGACTTCATACCCTTCAGGAAATCCATGCTAATGCAAACCTTTTATTCTATCAAATCTCCGTGTTTGTAAGTGCAATATTTAAAAAGTGTCCCTTTTTTCCGCCTTTGTTCCCCCATTATTTATGGCTTTGTACAGCTTTCTTGCTCTAGGGGGTTGAGAGGTATGTGAGACAGGCATCTGGGCATTCTGCAGAAACCTGTACAGTTGCAGGCTATGGCCATATGGCACTTTCACGATGACACACATTTGGGTTTCAGTCTTCATACCCTTCAGGAAGTCTGTGCTACTACAAACCTTTTATTCTATCAACTTTCTGGGTTTGTAAGTGCAATATTTAAAAAGTGTCCCTATTTTTGTGTCTTTGTCCCCCATTATTTATGGCTTTGTGCATCTTTCTTGCTCTAGGAGGTTGAGAGGTATGTGAGGCAGGCATCTGGGCATTCTGCGGAAACATATACAGTTGAGAGCTATAGCTGTATGGCATTTTCACAATGGCAGACATTTGAGTTTCAGTCTTCATACCCTTCAGGAAGTCTGTGCTACTGCAAACCTTTTATTCTATCAACTTTCTGGGTTTGTAAGTGCAATATTTAAAAAGTGTCCCTATTTTTGTGCCGTTTTCCCTCCATTATTTATGGCTTTGTACACCTTTCTTGTTCTAGGAGGTTGAGAGGTATGTGATGCAGGCATCTGGGCATTTGGCAGAAAACTGTACAGTTGATGGCTGTAGCTGTATGACACTTTTACAATGCAGGGCTGTGTGTGGCAGGACCTGTAACACACCCCCTACATTGTTTCTTGCTCCCCTATCTATTTCAGTGTCCACAGACACTGAAAAATCATTTTATTTCATTTCAGTCCACAGACACTGAAATACTTTTTAAAAGTGCCGTATGGCACTTTCTGAGTGCAGGGGGCATGTTATATGTACATGCACTACCTAGACACACACCCTGCACTGAGTAGTGTTTGTGTCCATTTAGCCATAGCAGCAGT